>NC_054373.1:67156784-67204284 GCF_017654675.1 Xenopus laevis
TCCTATTAAATTTTCGCAATATTTATCTTAGGCCCGCCATGTTCTGAGTCATATTTTCTCCCTCATTCTAGTAACCCATCATATCTGTGGCAACACTCTTTGTGTTGCAAGACAGGAGCGACATAATTCGGAAAGAAATCTGAATTTGTGCTCTGGTTTGGGTTGACAGAAAATAATTTTCAATGAATTGTAGAGGAATCATTTCAGTAGTAAGCCTCCTTGTCTTTCTCAGAGCATGTATTGTTCAAACTATAGATCTCCCACAGTATATGTACAAACCTGTATGTTCACCTAGACGCCAAACTCTAATTGACTGCATTGTCTCCTGGATCAAATCTCACAAACAGCTGGAAGTTAATGAATATATTTGTCACCAAATATCTATATTCCTGTGGTGTTTGCTATACTCTGCTGTCCCTACGACTGCTGTTATGCCGTCTTATGCGTTTGGCTAGATTCTAAATAGTTATAACACAACATTTAACTTACTATGGGACGCTTTCTCTCTACACCCATTAAAAGAAGCATCCCTGCCCTGCTTTTATGACTGAATTATAGCTATGTTTATAGCATTCTTTACACACTGGATATTTCTCTCTGATCCATTATACAGAACTTTTGAGGGGAGAGTTACATATATAATTGGAACAAATGTCACATTAACGGACATATATTATCAAGAGTTGAAATTTTGAATTGAAAAAAAGCTTTGATTCAAAAAATCAGCCGAAATTAAGCTAAAGGTTTTTTTCGCTCAATCTTCCGTTTCTTTTGAATAGGTCTGTTATTCTGCCAACTATTTTCAATCGTCTACATCGAAGAAATATGCATTCGATCAAATCCGATTCAAGTTTTTCCCAAGTCACATTGATTCAAGTAGGTTCTAAGGAGGCCCCTATAGGCTAACAAAGACAAATTTGGCAGGTTTTGAGATGATGGAATGCGTCATCTCTTAAAGAGACAGTACTTGATAACTTCGATTTTTTCAAATTTTAATTTTTTTCAAATTACATTGAATTTCGACTCTTCCCTAGTCGTAAGTCAAAAAATAGCTTGAAATGCAATGTTTTTTTGAAATCGCTTAACTTTGATAATCGCCTAATTGAAACTAATCCCCATAATCCTTGCAAATGGAGCTTCTGATAAAGGATCTGCTTATGCCATAGTATTTGTTGGGGAATAAGGTAATTGCTCCTCAGGGGGATACACTAGGAGCATAACTTGGAGCTGGATTATGATGCACCGTGTTGCAGATATGCTGTTTGGTTGGCCTGCATGTTCAGTAAAAGCTTTCGGTTGAAGGCCTGCAGAAGGTGACATTAAGGCTATTGTTTATTTGATTATAAGGTTTATGTTTTGTTATTGTGTAATCTTTATGCTGAAAAGTAGAAACACTGATGACTCCTACATAGACAGGTTCTCCTTTAAGTTTTCATGAAAACATCTATATTTATATTTTTTAGTTCATGCTTTCATAAGCTAATCCATAGGCTAACGAAAAAAATGGAAGAGTCATAGATCAAACCATTAACCAGGATTTGTATTAAAATGCTGTTTGAGAATGTGTGAACTAACCTCTAGAATCCTTAACAATTGTATAACTGTAAAGTGATTATTCGCTCTCTATAAAGGATCAGTTCAGTGTATAAATACAACGTTGGTAATAGATAGCTGTGCAATAAAAAATGTATGCTAATAATAGTTAGTTAGTCCAAATGGTAATGTTAAAGGCTGGAGTTACTGGATGTGTAACACTAATAGCCAGAACTCAGAGGCGCGCCGCCAATGAGGCGGTTGAGAAACTCGCCTCAGGCGGCAACGCAGGAGAGAGGGGTGGCCAACAAGCCGCTCCGGTACGTTTAAGAGCGAAAATCCGTTTTAACCGGAAATTCGGTTAATATTGCGAGAGAGCAAATTACGCTCTTACGATTAGTGTTCTCGCGGCGAGAGGGAGGGCGGCATTGGGAAGGAGACGCTCAGGCGGCGCTGTAAGTAGAATCGGCACTGAGAACACTAACTTCCTTCTGCTTTCAGCTCTCTAAATTCTGCGTTAGTCAGTGACTATAAGGGGGGCACATGGACATAACCTGTTCGTGAGTTTGCAATTGATTCTCCAGCATTACACTCAGATTCAAAAGGCAACAAGTTATGACCTAATGTGCCCCCCCTCATCCCTGATTGGTTATGCTGGTACCAACCAGTGGAAAGCAGAGAGCTGAAAAGCAGGCAGTATGTGTCTGGCTATTATGTTACACATCAGTCTCCAGCTTTATAATCAGCATACACTGTGTATAAGGACAATTTGAGGTATGTTTAAAACAAGCATAATCACTAAGAGAGTCATTATGTGTTTCTAGGTGATCAGTGCTAAGAGCACCAAATCATCCGAAAGTCACATAAGAAACATATTTGCGCTGGGGAAGCTGCACTCTGCTTTTGTGCCTGCATTAAAAATTGGTGTGGGGAAAAGAGTGCAAACATAGCTGGGCACAAGCAAGCCTAATTTTTTATCTGTTTATTACCACAAAGGTGCATTATGATCAGCCCTGCAGCCCAGCCCTCCCTGATCATAGCCTATAACTAACTAAAAAAAAATAAGTGTAGTACGCGTGGAGGATTTTGCACCATGCGGTAGGATTCTTGCGTGCATGGGGCCCCCACGGTTTGGAACCTGGAGGGCCCCAATGCACAGTCCCGACCATGAGCAACAAACATATCCTTCACCTTCCTAAATTGGAGTAGTAGTTTAATCACTGGCAAGTTTATTTAAGTAACAGTTGTAAAGGTCTGGCAGCCCACACTGTACATTGAGTTATAAATTTCTGCTTACCACCACAGAGTTATTAAGTTCAGACATAAAACATCCAGGAGAAGTATGATTATAATCTCTTTGCTGCACAGATATAACAAACTGCAGCTTTAGTCTCTGCTCCAGTTTTCTTGCACTAATAGCAATCCCATAGATGAACAGGACGATGCAAATGACAGTTAAGGGTCTGTAGTTGTAATCAAATAGACTCTCCCTAGTAACCAAGGCAGTAAATGAGAGATGGGATTATGAGTAGAAGTAAAAAAAAAAGTGAAGTAATAAGAAAGTAAAATAATAAAATTAGCGCTTCATAGAGCAATAGTAAATTTGGTGACTCCATTTTAACAAGCTTTAAAAGAGGCAGAAATTGGAAGGGAAGTAATTAAATCTAAATAAAAATACAAAATAGACCAACTAAACCTGCTAATAGTTAGCCATCCCATTCTGGGTTTTTCATTCTCTCCTTCCCTATTTACAAGGCACATTCTTAACATCTGAATTCTACTCTTACTAAAGCCTATATTAATTTTAGTATGATTAGACATTGGTATAACAAGACATAAGTTGGCTGTTATCATCTTTTTGGTTTTCAAGTTATACTTCTAGTTTTAGGGTTAGCCTCCAATGTGGTATTTCAGTGGCTAATTGCTTTCTTATGATATATTACTTACCCTACCGCGACATAGTGGTTTAAAATTAAATAAATAATGGAATTGAAATATGAGAGCCTTAATGGAGCTAAGCAATAGCAAATAACAAGCAATTAAAATTGTAGCCCTTCAGAGAAATATTTTTGGTTTTTCCAGGGGTCACTGACCCAATTGGAAATATAAAAATGAGAGAAGGAATGCATAATAATTCACAACTCTATAAAAAATAATGAAGACGCAATTGCAAATGTGCTAGTGATAGGATATTCTAAAAAATAATAAAACTTATAGGAAAAACTAGACCTATATAAAAACTTATGTAAAACACTGATTATCTTAAATATATAATTTTCCTAAAAAATTACTTTTCTAGTTAGTATGTGCCAATGGTAATCTAAGTAGAAAATTTACAGTTATATTGAATGACATTCGTGTTAGTGTTGGACAAATCTGACGTGTTTTACCGAAAAATTTTGCGATAACACATTGACAAAAGTCAATGGATGTTTTTCTTGCAATATTTTTCAAAATGTGCAACTTTTTTCAACTATACATTAGAGTCTGTAGGCATTTTTTTGCTTTGAAAATATTTTAACTCATCCCTAGTTGTAAATCCTGTTGTAGCATTTACACTAATTATTTTTACATAGACTTTTGCATATAGCTTTTAAGACAATGTATTGACAATTTATGAATGAAACACTTCATCTATAACAATTTTTTCCTTATTTTTAGGGAGTTCTAGTTAATAATATAAAGAGATTGTTTGAGTTAAGGCTGACCATATCCATATCTGAAATTGCAAGACGATTGGATATCAGTCGAAATATGGTCTATAGACTGATGGATGCAAATGGGATTTCATGGCAGAAATTCACCAGCATAATGATGCTACATTGAAAGAGGAGATAAAAGATATTAAAAAGTGTCACATGCATGCAGGTGAAGTTTTCATAAATGGTCACTTAAGAGCACGTGGAATATATGTTCAGAGACATCGCCTCTTAGTAGAACAATACTTCATGAAGGTTGATCCCGAAGGGATTGCAGTGAGAAAAAGACAAACCATCTCAAGGAGAGTGTATTATTCACCCTGCCCGAATTATGTCTGGCACTTAGATGGATTGCATAAACTGATTAGGTGGAAGCTTGTGATCCATGGAGCGATAGATGGGTTTAGTAGGCTTATTTTATTTCTTGCTTGTTCCACCAATAACAAATCAGATACAGTTTATTCTTTGTTTTCAAAACTCAGTACATGTGCATGGATGGCCCATACATGTTAGAACAGATCTTGGTGGCGTGAAAATCAGAAAGTGTGGCAAGTTATGACAGATCATCATAGAACAGCAGCAAATCTGTATATAAGAGGAAGCTCCGTCCACAATGAAAGGATTGAGCGCTTGTGGAGAGACATAAACAGATTAATTAGTTCCACGTTCAGATCAGTTTTTTTACAACTTAAGGTGGCCAACACGTGGCCGATAAAAGCTGCCGACAGGACCGTGTCGGCAGCTTTATTGGCCCGTGTATGGGGGCCCCCGACGGGCTTCCCGATCGAGATCTGGCGAAAGTCGGCCAGAATCTCGATCGGATGGGATTAAAAATCCCGTCGGATCGCGGCCGCATCTGTTCGTTGATGTGGTCCCGCGATCCGACCGCCCGTTGGCGAACGCTAGGATCCGATCGTTGGGCCCTAGGGCCCACGATCGGATCAGCCCGATATTGCCCCACCTCAAGGTGGGCATATCGGAGGGAGATCCGCTCGTTTGGCGACATCGCCAAACGAGCGGATCTATCCGTGTATGGCCACCTTTAGAAAATATCTGCTTGCTTGATCCACTAAATGATACGGATTTATTCTGCTTGCATTGGGTTTTTAAAAAGTTTATCAATAATATGTTTCTGACCACATAATAAGCCCATAACAATCATAGCCTTTCAACAGAGTCAAACTATACTCCATTACAGCTGCATGAACTAAACAATCATCTAACAAACCTGCACTTACACACCCTTCAGAGGAAGAAAACAGTATAGAAGAAGTACACCTGACCCAGGTTGAAGTACCAGATATCAGAATTAATGCACCCCCTGAACTTTTAGAGATGTTGACTGCCTGAAATACCACAGGATTTGGTAAACCTCAACAACTGTGAACAACTTTATGAAAAAGCTGTGAATATTGTGGGGCAATTTATTGCTGAAAAAGCAAATGAACTGAACAGACCTCACAGGCTTGATGTTTTGAATAATTAATTTTCTGCCATGGGCAGTTGCCCATGCAAACCTGCAGGACTATGTCATATAGCAATTACATATTTTGTTGAATTGTTGTCTTGCATGTAATAGTTCACCTTCAAAGTATATGAAGTATTCATGAAATACTGATTTTATCTGAATTTACTATTTTCTAAACAAATACATACTTTTTTTTGAAAATAATACATTTCTGCATGCAATAGCTAAGCACACAGGAGCTCATTTATCAACACTGGGCAAATCTGCCCATGGGCAGTAACCCATAGTAACAAATCAGTGTCTGGCTTTATTCAGGCAGCTGCAGGTAGGACAATGAATGCAACAATTGGTTGCCATGGGTAACCATGGGTGCATGGGCAATTGTGTCCAGTGTTGATAAATGAGCCCCTGTCTCAAAGAGCATGTAAAGCACATTTCATGTGAAGCATCAACATGTTAGTACATCTAAGTGAAATAGTTTGTGTGTGTTTATCCTTGGGTTAGTGTTTATGTTAGGAGAAACCAATACCTGCCAAGGAAAAGCACTGCCCCAGCATCTTATATATATTTCTGCAGGCAACCCTAAATCAGCTTTTTGTTTGTGCAGTAGAATAAACCAAGTGAATTGTACTTTACATGTTCTTTAAATAACCTGATAGCTTTTAAGTTAAAAATGTCTTCTAAAGTTATTGATTCACTTCTCTAATATAGATATTATTGGAATGTCTGTGAATTCTTTTGGGGTTAGTGCAAGGCAAAACTAAATAAATAAATATTAATAGAGTCAGGCCTGCTTTAAGGTAGCAGTGGGCCAGAGGCAGAGATTGCATGGTATGCCCCCCTAGATTGAAAAAAACATTAATGGGGTACAGAGCATTAAGTACAGCCCTGCACAACCAGTTTCCCATAAATCACTATGTAAAGAAGAATGTTGGGGGATAAACCTAAAATATCGTGCAGAGATTTCAGCACAGAACATTACCCCTAAGTCCCTTATGGGTACAGCATATTTATGGGTTTATGTATTAAAAGTTGTAGTCATTTTTTTAAATTAATCTTTAAACATGCCCCTTGGTAATCATTTCTATATAAAGTCAATATCTGGCTGTACAGATTTTGTACCTTGAGATCCCCAAAGTACAGTTGTCTTTAAAGGAAGGGTCCTTAACGACATGGGGTCCTTAACAGCACCCCCCCATCATTGCCACTCCCAAATCACTGGGGGGTTGCCAAATATTAAGGACCCCCAGGGATTGTAATAATTTACCTGAAACCCTGGCTTAGTGCTCTTGTTAACAGAAAACTGGGTACCTGTGTGACTTGCTTCTGTTTTGTGCCACTTGCATGGCTTTTTTACTCTACTAAGCATGTATTGGCTGTGGGATTGTGAAGAAAGAAGGAGGGAGAGAGGAAGAGGATTGCTGCTCACTGTTGCCCCAGGCCAGTGCAGTTTTTGCTATCAGGAGCACAGTGTTGTCCAACTTCTGTGGTACAGAGGGCATGAATTGTTCTGGCCTTTTGGCCTACACTCCCTCTTTTTAAACCACACCCATGAAACTACAAGAACTTTAAAGACCATGTCCACATTAATGGTAACATACCAAAAACTTAATACTTGGTGCTAACTGCAGGAATATCACTCATCACTCATATGGGAAACAAGTTTTCTAAGTCATATTAAGAACTGCGTATCTTGTCTGAGATGCATTGGGAGAGTTATTGGGCTGATGGTTCACCAATCTGCTCCAAATCTTGCAGCTCTATAAGAAGGTACTGACATAGTGTAAATATTTTATTAGCCAATAAGTTAAAATTACACTCACAATGATCTTAGTAAAAAGTGCGCATATAACAATTACCTATGTTCATTACTTCGCTTAAACACTAAAAGGTGTGTTAACATTTTTACAAAATACTACACTATATTGGTATTATTTTTTGTCTTTTTTATGTAAACTTCGTGCTAGTGAGTGCTGGTTTTCTCTACATTACTGGTTGAGCTTTACTACAAGTCTGAGGGGGAACATTATTTAAACCGGCAGAAGAAGCACACTACCGGAACCTTGACATATCCTTTTGTGACATCAATACATCGAACATAGGGCAGGCAGAGTATGTCACACACAGGGAGTATAGAGCAGGCAGAGTATGACACACACAGGGAGCATAGGGCAGGCAAAGTATGGCACAAGCAGGGAGTATAGGGAAGGCAGGAGACAGCAGGATATAGGGAAACCTATCAGGACCAACCTAAGATAAACAGTTCATACTGTGCTACATACAGGGACACAATATGGGTGCCCCTCCAGCAGTTTGTATGAGTGTAAACCATGGGATTATAATGAAGGCTTGGGGAGGCTTAGCCTTCCCAAACCAGCAGGGTAGGGTTTCCAAATAGGGTATGTGCCTTAAATAAAATCCTAACAAGAACCATAAGCCTGCATCCAAAACGGCTGTACCTTCTCTAAGCAAGAGTTAAAGGAGAAGGAAACCCTGTAGGAAAAAATCCCATAACCCCACCCCACGTAGACCCCCCTCCCTCCTCCAGGCTAACTTCCCCTGTGGAAATGCCCCATGCCTTATACTTACCCCTTGTCACAGATTCTGGCAGCAGACTTCACGGCATCCATCTTACGGCTCCTCCGTAAACTGACTGTGAGTTCGGTCAGCGCATGCGCAATTGGAGCAATTTGCTGGTTTGCCAGGCCCGGATTTGTGGAAAGGCCACCTAGGCCCGGGCCTAGGGCGGCAGGATTTTAGGGGGGTGGCATGCTGACCAAACAAACCCACATCGGTTCAAAAACACTGGGGATGCGCTGGAGATACAATCATTTTTTAAATTTCCCATGCGCCAATCCCATTGCTCCAGTACAGATGATGAAAATTTGCATGAATAAAGGGGAGGGGACAGGAGCCATGAATGCCAGTGGGTCTAGGGGTGACCACTATGTAAATCCGGCCCTGCGGATTGCGACAACTGTACATGTGCCAAAATTGACAGAGATTGCTGATCTCCCAATCATCTTACCGAGGACCCGGAAGATGGATGCCGTGAAGACTGCTGCTCCTTTAAGGAAGCATGTATATTCTGGCAGGATGAAGCTGATTGGAGAGTGCCACTGTCAATCTCAAATAGTGGAGGGAGCAAGAGCAGAGAGAGAAAGGAGGAGGCGGGAACTCCAGTGAGATTCAGATAATTGTGCCAGCTCAGACGTTATGAGAAGTGAGTGTCAGTGCTGCTGCAGCCCATGTGTCTGTATGTATATTACATATTTATGATAATTAATGTGAGCTGTTTGCAATAAAATCATCAGGTTGAGATGCTATTCATAAGTCATTGGCCAAATTATTTAGCTTGGTCCATTTGATTTCTGGCTGTCTTTAACAACTTCAGCTTCTTAGGAAGGAACAGAGAAGCTGCACCTGGGGAAACTTGGGGCATCAGGTGTGGATATTTGAGAGATCCTGGTTTATTTACTGGATGTGTAAATACAAATCTCTTCTGAATCAGTGTTGGCCTGTCTATGATTCTGATCGTCTGCATCTGTGTGTATGCCAGTGTCTGTGGGCTGCCTAAGAATGTGTATATGTTGTGTATCTATGTGCCTGCCAAATATGTGTGTTCATTTTCACTGCCTGTCCCAGTATTACTGCATCTCTATGTGTGCTCCTGTCTAAATAGGCCTGGGTATACTTATATCAGAATTTCTGTACCTGTGCCTTAATCTGTGTTTGCGTATGTTAATATCTTTATGAGTCCCTGATTAAATGTAGTTAAAATCTGGGTTATTTTAGAACCTCTAAACTTGGCTAAAGCACTAGTCTACATGAAGCAAGATTTTATTACACTACATTTCCAGGATTTCATTCATTACTGTTCAGTTGCAAGATGAAACAGCACCACTCCTTTTTATTTTACAAAGGAGTGGTGCTGTTTCATCTTTCAACCAAAAGTTATACCTGTGATAAAATTGCTAATCACAGATTGGTTGCTATGGATTGTATCCCAGGTGCAAACTTGCCCACTGTCCATGAATGACTCTTGTATGTACTTTTTTGTGTGTTTTGAGTATGAAACAAGCAGTGGACGGTATAGCCTTCCCAAACAAAAATATCACCCTCTGCCTATGGCAGGGATCCCCAACCCTTTGAACCAGTGAGCAACATTCAGAAGAAAAAGGAGTTGGGGAGCAACACAAGCAAGAAAAATGTTTTGGAGTGCCAAATAAGTGCTGTGATTGGCCATTAATAGCCCCTATGTGGACTGTCAATCTACATTGAGGCTCTGTTTGGCAGTACATCTGGTTTTTATACAACCAAAACTTGCTTCCAAGTTTATAGATTTGTTGATTGTCCTAAAGCATTTTCTGTGTATTCTAACAGACACAAATTTCCCTATAGCAGTCTGTCTATATTTCCTTTTGTGTGCTTTTCATGTTAGGGTGGAATCACAGTACTCTGGTAACATACCCCTTTGGCATAACCCACAGCTCACTCATTATGCTCTATACCTGACCACAAAATACAAGCTCAGTGCAATATAAAACACCTGGAGCATGTCATAGTCCAAGGAAATGAGTTCACCTTTGAGAATCTGAAAGACACATTTAACTTACCCAATACTATGTTCTTCAGGCTCTTTCAGTTTTGGCCACACTCACATTGATACCTCACCATGGTGAATAGAGGAGCTAGCCTTCAACCCCCAATCTATCCAAACCAGTATCCTCATTTCAACCCTGAACAGGCCAAGGGATCCAGTTAAAAATGTCACAGGACATCCCCATCTTACCTAAGAACTGTGGAATTACATCCTAGAAACACATAATGATATGTTAAAGGAGTTGCTCAACTTTAAATTGACTTTTATTATGATGTAGAGTGGGATATTCTGAAATGATTTGCAATTGGTTTTATTATTATTTGTGGTTTTTGAGTTATTTAGGGGCTGATTCACTAAGGGTCGAATATCGAGGGTTAATTAACCCTCGATATTTGACTAGGAATTGAAATCCTTCGACTTCGAACATCGAAGTCAAAGGATTTAGCGCAGATAGTTTGATCGAAGGATAATTCCTTTGATCGAACGATTAAAACCTTCGAACTGAACGATTCGAAGGATTCAAATCCAACGATCGAAGGAATATCCTTCGAACAAAAAAAGTTAGCCAAGCCTATGGGGACCTTCCCCATAGGCTAACATTGACTTCGGTAGCTTTTAGATGCCGAACTAGGGGGTCGAAGTTTTTTTAAAGAGACAGTACTTCGACTATCGAATGGTCGAATAGTCAAAGATTTTTACTCCGAATCCTTTGATTCGAAGTCATAGTCGAAGGTCAAAGTAGCCCAAAAAAACCTTCAAAATTTGAAGTTTTTTTACTTCGAATCCTTCACTCGAAGTTAGTGAATCAGCCCCTAATCTTTTTATTCAGCAACTATCCGGTTTTCTATTTCAGCACTCTGGTTGCTAGGGTCTCAGTTACTCTAGCAACCATACATTGATTTGAATGAGAGCCTGGAATATGAATAGGAAAGGACCAGAATAGAAAGATGAGTAATTTAAAGTAGCTTATTTGTAGCCTCATACAACATTTGTTGTCAGAAGGCAAATAACTCAAAAACTTTAAAAAATAATCCAGTTGCTTAGAATTAGCCATTCTATAATATACTAAAAGTTAATCTAATGAAGAACCACTCCCTTAATTAGCTTTAGGGACAAAATTATACAAATGTGCTACCTACATAGAACTTAAACCCATACAGATTTAATACGATAAAGTCTAATAGTCCTGATTTCTGTTCCAAATGTTCTCATTCTCCAGTAGATTTCATGCTCCTGTCTGCCCTACCATCAAGAGGTTCTGAACAAAAGTGACAGGAGAAATTGGGCTTAATTAGCACTTATTTTTCTAGTTACTCCCAAAACGTTGTCACTGAATCAAGTAACATAAGCCACCCTCCTCAACCCTCTCTTTATACAGTCAAAGGTCATCGCCATGAAGTGGAAGTCAAACCATCCTGTCCAAAAGAAGGGAATCAGTTCATACCAATTAATCAGTTCATACAATACCTACAGAGAGGTTGCCCCAAAAAATTGATTAGGTGTGGTCTTCCTGGATATCAAAACACCTGCCCATACCAGCATCTCAAACTTTGAAATCCCCCCAACCCTTAGGCCACCACTGCCCCCCAGGTAGCAAAAAAACAAGATACAAAATATATTAGTAATATGTTCATTAATTGTTTTTTCTTAGCATCTTAGTTTTCTTACAACTCTGAAAATGTGTAATGGTTGGAAGCCTTTAATCATGAATAAGATATTCTATAGTAAATGCCTTGATTTGACATATTGACCTATGTAACACTGAAATGTATAACTGACTAAGATGCTGTCATATCTGTTTAGGGTAAGAAACTATAAAAACATGAGTATTTTTTGTAGTTCAAGCAAATATGAAAAAACAAGTATATTTCTTGCAGTGCAAGCAATATAAAAACACAAAAGTTTATTTCTTGCAGTGCAAGTAACTATGAAAAAACAAGTTTAAGCAAATGTGAAACAAGTGTATTTCTTGCAGTGCAAGTAAATATGAACACACACAAGTTTATTTCTTGCAGTGCACGCAAATATGAAAAACAAGTGTACAGTATTTCTTGAAGTGCAAGCAAATATAAAAAAAACAACCATTTTCTTGCAGTGTAGAAACAATGAAAACTGCCTGTGACACACACTAAACATTAAAGGGGAACTATTATGAATTTTTAGTGCCAAGTATAACCGAATGGCCCACAAGGAGTTTAATCACTAGTAATGAATCTCTGCAGGCAACTAATCTCCTACAAATGCTAACCAACAGCATGGTGAATCGATGACTGAAGCATGTGTTCCTTTAGTCTTCTAAAGTCGCAAGACCAAAGCGACTCTTGGTTTGACCACCAGCGATTTACTTTATTACAAGTGGGAAAGCATTTGGAGGAAATTAGTCACCTGCAGAAGCAGAGATTTATGGCTGGTGATTAAACTCCCCCATGGACCATTTACCTTAATAGTTTCTGTAAAAAGAAATCATTCCTTAAACATGTTTTTTAATTTTGTATTGTTGTGAAGCTCACTGAATTCATAGCTTTCTGCAATGTTCCTTCCTCACTTCTGGCAGGCTGTCAAAATCATTGTTGCACACTCTATTACTCTTCTAATAATTGGAGTGCTTGTACTAACAAACCCTGTCTCTTTTTTCAGCCATGCTTTGCAGAGAATCCATGTAAAGTCAATAGTAAAGGCTGTATATCTTATTAATATTGTGTAGGGCACAGTGAAAAGAAGACCCCACTGTGCTGTAAACAATATTCCTGTGTTTACATTCTCATGCACACTCCCTTGAATGCACGGCAGCACTGTGCCTTGCACAATGATTATAACACATACAGCACTTACTGATGACTTCACGAGGAATGGATGAAAAAAAGAGACAGTATTTGTTAGCATAAGCACTCCTACTACTGGTTAAATAACTTGGAGAAACAATGATTTTGGCAGCTTGCCAGAAGTGAGGAAGTAATGCTGCTCTTGATGCAGTGATCTTCATCTGTTATCTTCACAATGGCAAATTAAGTCCTTTTTACATAAACTATTTTTTATCTATTCAGAATTCATGATAGTTCCTCCTTAAATGAACAGAAAATATACAACAAAAGATAATAATTTTTCATATTTCTTTTTAACAGTTCTGAATGGGATACAATTGCTTGATAGGCTACAGACCAATGACTGTGCTTTAAAATTTTAATTAGACAGTGCTAAATACTGCCCCATTCATAAGAGCAGTCAATAAGAAATATAAAAAATTATTATCCTTGGTTGTTTTGGCATTGACAAACAACTGAAGCTCATTGTTGCATGTGTGTGCAATTGGATAAACACGATCCTCATCATGAATGAACGATATTCGTGGCCTTGGAGAAAATCCTAGAGCGGGTATATTTCCACTTCCCGTGGCAAATGCGAGGATGTGGCTGGGTTTGTTTTTTTATAAATGCAACCTCTTCGTCTGCAAGTTGTTTACAATCTAGGATTTCAAAATAGGTTCCATCTAAAAAAAAAAAAAAAAAAACAGATATTAACAAACCCTTATCCAACAGAGAAAGAGAGAGCAAGGATATGTAACTTTTTTTTTTATAAACAAATGTTTTTATTTATTTTCACAAAGTAAGCAAACACAAATAAAATAAAATAGTAATCGAAAGTAATAGAAATTTGGAGGAGCAAAGGGAGAGAAAGTAGAGAAAAGAGTTGCCATAAACCGTATAGGTTAACATTATTAGGTATCGCACAAAGGAAATCACTTCACCAGTTTCATTTAACAATAGTTTTAAGGTGCGGCAAAACCATAGCCAAACTGCAAGCCATATTGCTTAAAGGGATGCTGTCATGGGAAAAAGAATTTTTTTCCAAAATGAATCAGTTAATAGTGCTACTCCAGCAGAATTCTGCACTGAAATCCGTTTCTCAAAAGAGCAAACAGATTTTTTTATATTCATTTGAAATGCTACTTATTAGGCTAAAGTAGCATAGGGCTAATGGCATAAACCAATAGGATGCATGGCAATTAAAGGGGTCGTTCACCTTCAAACAACTAGTTGTTTTCAGAGAGATCACCAGAAATAATGACTTTTTCCAATTACTTTCTTTTTTGTATCTGTCACTGTTTTTCTGAAGTTTAAGGTGTAATTTTTCACGTTCTAAAGCAGCTCTGGGAGGGGGGGTCGCCGACCCTACAAACTGTTCTAAATTGACCAATCCGAAAACAACTGAACTGAAAAAAATGTTTGGAAGGTGAACAACCACTTTAATATTAGTATCAGTTTGTATCATAGTTGTCATAGTTAAAAAAAAAACATTTGTGAAGTTCATACTTTTATGCAAGCAAAATCTACCTAGGTAACTGTTAGCTAATCATTTGTGTATTGCATACAAGGGGCATGGCCAAAACCTTTGGTACTATGTGCTTGTGTTCAGGGGGAGCCCCTGATGAATAACTTGTATGGGGCTCAATAATTTCTGATGGTGGCCCTGAGTATCGTGAGATTATAGTGATTTATTTATAAGCATAACAATTTACCAGATCACTTTTAGTAAAAGAGAAATGAGGAGAGCACTCAGTAAGCATGAAAGTGCTGTTTTTACTTGTTTAAGTAACCACCAGTACACATATTATATTGGTGGTTGCAGGGCTGGTCCTATCAAATGTGGGGCCCAATTGGGACCATGTTGGCGGGGCCCCTAGACAAAGTGTTGCTGGCTACTGACACAGCAAGTATTTAGGAAAATAAGGGCATACAGGCACAAAATAGAAAGGAAAGGGGCAGTGCGGGGCCCCCAGAGGTGCGGGGCCCAATTGGTCCAATTGGCCTAAGGCCGGCCCTGGGTGGTTGGCATTAAACAAGTAACCACAGCATTTTCATGCTTACTGAGTGCTCTCCTCATTTCTCTTTTACTTAAAGTATTCATATCAGGAAAGTGGTGACCTGTATGAGGAAAGTTGCACTATTATCTTGAACCAAGTGGGCAGTGCATTTTTGGACACTTCAGTACTTTTGAATTTGCATGTTGCAGGGCTGCACTGCTCATTCAAATTAAACTACAGTCAGTGAAGCTGGATTTTCTAGACATGTTGCTGAATTTTCAAGTGATCTGGTTAGCCTAATTTAAAGACTTTGCCATAGTTTTCAACCAACAGGTTCTTTAAATAGTGTATATTTTGTATTCCTGTAAAAAATATTTAGCTAATGGGTATGTATATTTTTTGACAGTGGGGAAATTAACATTTTGTTGGTATTCAAATACACACATACCTGATTAATAGTAGAATTAACTTGGCTGGGTTTTGTTGGAAGTTGAAATGTCTAAAAAAAAAAAAAAAGTTATTTTATTAAGGGGCTATTTTCTGGTGGTTACGAGAAGAAATCTAATTAAATCTGCACCAAATATTAAATTTTCACATATCTATTTTTTTTTCAAATTTTTCAAGTTTCACAAATAAAAAGTTTTGGAGCGAAAAAACATCATCAAATCCATTCAAAGTAATAATCATCTGCAGAGAAAAATCATTACTTACACATTACTTAAGCAGAAAATATGGTGCTCATTTATAAACACTGGTTAAATTTGCAACCACTCAGTGATAAGCCATTCTCAGCCAGCTTCAGATAGAAAAATAAATGCACGTCTGATTTGTCATCATTGGCTACTGCCCAGTTGCCAATTTGCCAAGTGTTCATAAAATGCCCTAAGCAGTTCCTGATTTTATACTGCACTAATGTTTGCTTACTAACTCCAACTTCCCTTAGCACTAGATTGTTTTAATTTCTATCAGTCTTGGACTGACCCACAATTAGACTTTTAATATGGAGTTTTAATATGGACCATTTAGTCACAGATAGGAAGAGAGGAGAAGGTGTCACCTGCCAATCAAGCTTACTGTTAGACAATATCTGTTGATCAGCCAGAAAAGAAGTGGAGTCTCACCTCTGCTCTTTAGTTTGTGCTGTTTATTGTAATGAATAGAACAATTTAAAGATAACTATACATGTGTGTGACAGATACAGTGCAGGCCAGACATGTATGCCTAAATTAATTTTGATTTGTTTTGTTGGCAGACCCTATACACGAGATCACAGTTAGCCAATAAGTGAAGTTGTTATAAGTGAATTGTAAAAGTTATATAGAGAGAGAGTGTGTCTGTGTGAAAAAAATTTTTTGCAACGTTTAGGCTGGACAGCTCAAGTGAGGAACCGAAATGTTGAAAAAAAATGTTTTTCACTTTTTTTCAAGACCTGACTGGTGCAGTCTTTTCATTGTGGTATATACACACACACACACACACACACACACACACACACACACACATATATATATTTCTCTAGTCGGCCCTCCTGTCAGTGCAGACGTATGGGTTATGTCCAGGTTCACCTCTGGAGGCAGGACAGAAGAATTGGTTTCTTGGCCCCTCCCTCAGGATATATAGGCTGGCTCCACCTCTGTTCCCCAGTTCTTTGTCCTGTCTTGGAGGTGAAGGACAGAAATTCTTCTTCTAGTTTAATTTATTTATATTTTTTTTTTAACATTTGATATGGAGGCATGCAGTTCTGTCTCCCACCGATTCAAGCTGATCCCTCCTGGCTGGCATTTTGCAGTTAGTGGACAGCCTTATACACACATTATGGAGGCATGCAGAGCTGTCTCCCATTGTGTCAGGATTCTTCCTCCTTACTGGCAATTAACAGTATGTGGAGTAGATCAGACTAATTATTACTCCCCAGGGCTAGGTATGCAGTGCTACCACAGAGCCCAGTGAGAATTGTCTCAGGTACACATGGGGTTAATCCCCATGGGCAGCATGGAGAGCTACTTTGAGTCTGTTCACAGTATCCAGAGCCTTTATTACTAAAGTGCTGTGTCCCTAGGTAAGCAGAATCGCTCATTCAGTGTGGCGAACTTTCCAATACAGCGCAAGGCACTATGTCTGGTAAGCGCGCTCTGTGCAACCAGAATCCACCATCTTCCTTTTAGGTGACCGCTTCTGTTTTGGCGTGAAAGACGGAACGCGACGTTACGCAAAGTCATTACATCATAGCGCAGCACCATTTCTAGTTGCGCATCACAACAGGAGCAGTCAGCACACTGAGCTCTCATGGCCAGCGTGCAAGGCGTTTACACACAGCCTTTATTACACCAAAACTGTGCAACTATACAATTGCTACCTCTACTATGGAAAGAGCAGACTCGCTTAGGAACTTAAGAGTCGACATGCAGGCTGCAAACTCTGTAAAGAAATCAACTAAGAAGCCAGCAAAAGTGGTTAAATGCAGAAAATTTAGGCATACTCTGAGAAAGTCAGAATCTTTATACTGCACTGACTGTAAGCCTCTTGAGCCACCAACCCTATTTCCACAGGATATTAATCTTGACACTAACTCAGCCATACTGGAGCTACAAGGAAATGAGGAGTCCATTTCTAATGATCCAATAACTATGCAACCAGTTTCTCATGTAATACCACAACTCCCTCCTCAGGTAGGAGACTTCTTAAGAGTAGATAAAGACAGTGTTCCAACCTCCTACCATACCACAAAGAGCCACCAAACGTAAGGCTCAATACCTTCCACCTGACATGTCTGATAGTGAGGAAGGCCCCTCATCTAATGTTGATGCCATTTCCTTTCATGATTCAATGTTACCAGAATCAGAGGGGGTGACTTCTGACTCAATCAGTGATTCAGAATCAGAGCAACCTACATTTGCCAAACCAGATATTTCCAGGAAGCTCCTTAGAGAGATGATGGAGACATTAGAGATAAAAGATGAAGCCACGGCTATCTCAAAAGTCGATAGGGTCCTAGGTGTACACCAAAATAAATCCCGGTCATTCACCATATTCAAGTCAATCACCCAAACTATTGACACTGAATGGTCACAACCAGACCGGCGATTTACCTTGAATAAAAGATTTTATGATACTTATCCAGTTCCAGAGGAACAGTGCAAAGTTTAGGATAAACCACCAAAGATTGATTAGCTATTTATAGTGTTTCTAAACAAACTACCTTGCCAACCGAAGAAGCGGCCTTTAGAGATCCTATGGACAGGAAATCAGAGTCTTCCCTAAAAAGAGCTTACACTCAAATGGCAGCTATTCTCAGACCAGCAGCAGCAGGCCTGGCCCGCACAGCTAAACAATGGGCACAAGAGAGAGCTGAAAATCCACCGGCTTCAGCTCAGGATTTAGACAGGCACATCAGTAGACTAGATACTACCCTGTCCTTCGTAGCAGATTCAGCCCTTGAAATCGTCCGCCTGGCGGCAAAGTCTTCAGCCAATTCGGTGATGGCTCGAAGGGCCCTATGGCTTCGCCAGTGGTCAGGGGACACAGCTTCTAAAAACAAGCTGCTTTGTTTGGACCAGATCTCAAACAAATTATCACTGAAGTTACGGGTGGAAAGAGCACCTTCCTTCCAACAGGAAAAAAAGGGTGTCAAGACCAATTAAGCCCTAATGCCAACAGATCTACTGGTAGACACACATGGTCTACTCCCAACCGCAATTTTTGTTCCTTTTGTTCCCCTTACTTTCTTACCAGTAACACAAGACGGGGCGAGGCCCAATAAACAACAGTGGCAGCAACAGGGTAGACACAGAAAGCCTACCACCCCTAAAGCCACTTCAGCCTGACTGCCTCCAACAATTACCCATAGTAGGAGGGCACCTGTCCACCTTCCTATCCTGCTGGGAAACACATGTTCTGGACAGTTGGGTACTCCAGATTATCAAAGAGGGCTACAGAATACACTTCACAAGAGGGCCGACTAGAGAAAAAGGGATTTATACTCCTAATAAATTCTTTTCTAGTAGGCCCACCCAGGCTGATTTTAGTATGGGTGTCAGGACTCTCTACTCTGTCTCTCTATCTCTATAATTCCTACTTGTGTCTATTGACCTTCCTTCATATCTTGCTGTCTCTTCATCACCTCACCGAGTTTTACAACAGAACTGGGGAAAAGAGGTGGAGCCAGCCTATATATCCTGAGGGAGGGGCCAAGAGACCAATTCTTCTGTTCTGCCTCCAAGGTGAACCTGGACATAACCCATACGTCTGCATTGACAGTTCGGGCCTACTTTTATTTTTTCTATGGGAAATACAAATAAATGTTTTGTGTTCACATATTGTAACATAAACATACCTGTTCAGTAGCAGAATTGCTGTGTCCTTGTTTTGTTAAATGATGTGACCCTAGAGGCTAAAAAAAATGTTAAATATATATAGCAAAAGGACCCACAGTTCATGTACAAGGCGTCCTAATGTGGACCCAAATATTAATCAATTAAAAGTTTGATTCACTGTACATAGGGATATATATATATTTACATACAGAGCTGGCAATGGGGGGACAGTTGTCCTGGGCCTTCTGGGTTTCTGGGTTTAAAGGGGTTGTTCAACTTTGAGATAACTTTTAGAATGATGTGGAGAGTAATATTGAGTCATTTGCAATTGGTTTTCTTTTTTTTTATTATTTGTGGTTTTTGAGTTATTTAGCTTTTTATTTAGCAGCTCTTCAGTTTGCAATTTAAGCAGTCTGGTAACTACGGTCCAAATTACCCTAGCAACCATGCAATGATTTGAACAAGAGACTGGAATATAAATAGGAGAGACCTGAGTAGAAAGATGAGTAATAAAAAGTAGCTATAACAATACATTTGTAGCCTTACAGAGCATTTGTTTTTTAGTAGGAGTCATCAACGCCCATTTGAAAGCTGGAAAGAGTCAGAAAACTATAAAAAATAAATAATGAAGACCAATTGAAAAGTTGCTTAGAGTTGGCCACTCTATAACATACTAAAAGTTAGCTTAAAGGTGAACCACCCCTTTAAGTAAAAACTAGGCAAGATATGGATTTAAAGGAGAATTCAACCTGTGGGGGAAAAAAAACTTTTTTTCCCACAGGTTGAATTCTCCTTTAATGTTCCTGCCTCCCTCTCCCACTGCATGTTGGGCAATGTAATTTTTGTTTAACAATTTGCCTGCTACCAAGGTTAATGTAAAACTATAATACCCAATATTTTGCTTAAATTGCAAACCAAAGAGTTGCTGAATAAAAAGCTAAATAACTAAAACATAACAAATAATAAACAATTAAATCCAATTGCAAATTGTCTCAGAATATCACACTGAACAACCCATTTAAGACTTAAAAACCCATCACAGCAAGAGAAAAACAAAGCAAGCATAATAATATAAATGCAGTGCTATTATCTCTATAGACCTCTGTATAGCCCTTTGCACCCTTGAACCACTTCATCAGCTAACTGGATGTATGTGCATTGAATTTCAAGAGTTTGTATTTTGACACCTTAAAAAAAAAAAAAATAAATGCCCTACTCCCTAACCCTGACTTTATAGTGCGAAACCTGCAAGGGGTGGTGTATGTCCTCTCACCTCTGCGTTTAGCTATATTTTTTGACTAATAAAAGCTTAGATGTTTCATGTTTTGCCATGAGAGTCCTGGTATCACTGGACTTGGATTGGCTAGAGGTTAATGTTTGACCCATTCTGCAGCCAATCAAATGCCTGCATGGCAGTACCAGGGCTTGAACCAGCAGCATCAAGGGAGATCGATATTAGGGAGCGGGAAAGTGCAGGAATTCCTGTCTCTGAAGTTTTTCTGCAGCTGACACTGGGGATAATTAGCATCACCTTCCACCCAAACAGTTCTATAAGAACTGCAGTAAAGAATTGTCTTAATCAAACAAATACTTTAGACAGTCCCTCAGTGCTGAAAACTTTGCAGCATCTCTCACCTTAACAGCATTAACCCTTTGCCTTGCTGTAACCAGAAATGTTTTAAGTAGATGTACACTCTGTGGATTAAACTTTGGTTCTTAAGTATTACAGGCGATAAAAAACAAGCATTTATTCTGTTATTTGTGTTCTGGGTATTGTACATTAAATTTGTAATGATTTTATTCTCTTATTTAGTGTGTTACTTATTATAGATAAGCATAGAATTAGCATTGAATTTATCCTACATTTTCTGGGGAGTCGGGGCATAATACATGAAACTGGCATGGAATTGATGTTACCCAATGTTCAGGGGGGCATTGTAAATGAAAGTGACTGGTATCAGTACCCACTGTGCTGGGGTATCATTACTCTATCACTGTATTTAATAAGTGTCCACTGCCTTTCACTATATTCTTTGGATGAATTAGCAGGTTGGTTTCAAAGGTTGAACTTGATGGGTAAATGTATTTATTCAACCTAAATTACTGTGTTACTATGTCAGTGAGCAATAAAGCACCTAAACATATTTTCTGTCAAGGATACAGTGATTTCAGTGTTGGAATATTGAAAGGTATTCCTGAAAAATACAGTTCCGACTGAACTTTGTACTGAAGTTGGTGGGAATTGTAGAGATAGTTACAGGTTATCATACTGGTGCAAATCTTACGTTTAATATATTGCCTTGTATACAGCCAACTTTAGCCTCTCCAAACAAAAAAATCAAATTCCATCTATGCATTTCGGCACCAAAATCTCCCACCTGTGCCTGCACCCACATTAACCCAGTGGTTCAGGCTGTGGGCAAGGAAGGAATCTGGCACTAGTTTAGGTCTGATTCTTGTTCAGCAGGTTTTCTGCAGGCTGAGAACCAGCTCCCTGTGGCATCTGTCTAACTTTGGTCTCACATAGGTACCTAACCTACTAATCTGCTGTCAGAGTCTTGACACGTGACTAAAGAATATGGTATATTCAAGGTGCTTCATATCAGTGAGATACTGCTGGCACAGCAATCTAGTACAACAAGGACCAAATGAACAGTTAGTTCTAGGAGCATGCACATTGATGCTACTCTCCCTACTGAATGTAACAATTTCATTTTACCTTTCAATGCTAAGGGTCAGAAAGGGGACAACAATTATTCTACGTGTCACTTTATTAACCGTTACACAGAATACTGTGTAAAATAACTTTCAAGGTTAACTGTAGGTTAAACCAAAAATGCATTTGCCTCTTTCATCTGCACAGTGTGTCTGAATAGAGCATGATCATTTATTGAAGGATAAATGCTGTGGGTGATCTAAGATACTAAACTAAACTACTAATCTGCTATGAGTGAGGACACATGGCTGAGAAATAAGATATAGACAAGGTATATATACAGATATTGCTGGCACAGTGATCAGGTTCTAGGCACATGCACATTACTACCTCTCCCCCACTTGAAAATGTTTCTATTTCACATTCACTCCATTTCTCAGGGTCAGAAAGGGGACAGCAGCCTTTCAGTAGAATTAGTACTAAGTATTAAAGGGGTTTTTCACCATTGATATAACTTTTAGTATGATGTAGAGAGTGATATTCGGAGACAATTTGCAATTGGTTTTCATCTTTTATTATTTGTGGTTTTTAACTTATTTAGTTTTTATTCAGCAGATCTCCAGTTTGCAGTTTCAGCAAACTGGTTGCTAGGGTCCAAATTACCCTAGCAACCATGTACTGATTTGAATAAGAGACTGGAATATGAATAGGAGAGGACCTGAATAGAAATATGAGTAATAAAACGTAGCAATAATAATTAATGTGTAGCCTTACAGAGTATTTGCTTTTAAAAGGGGTCAGCGACGCCCATTTGAAAGCTGCAAAGAGTCAGAATAAAAAGGCAAATAACTATAAAACTATAAAAAATATATAATCAAAACCAAATTAAAAGTTGCTTAGAATTGGCCATTTTATGACATACTAAAAGTTAACTTAAAGGTGAACCACCCCTTTAACATGTACGCTAACGGTTCACAATACCTATTGGTTAAATCTAACATGCATCTGCTATAATTACGCCTTAAATAACTAGTTGTATTTAGAGTGTAATACATTATGATTAAAGGTTGCTTTGGAATCAGCACACAAGAGAAAGAAACTTGAAATTGTACTGCAAAATGTATGAATGCTCATTTGTGTGTGTGTGTGTGTGTGTGTGTGTGTGTGTGTGTGTGTGTGTGTGTGTGTGTGTGTGTGTGTGTGTGTGTGTGTGTGTGTATATATATATATATATATATATATATATATATATATATATATATATAAACACATTTGTGGAAAATGCTGTTGGACTCTATTATTAGAATCAACATTTTTACACCCCATTGAGGGTCAAAACGTCGATTCTAATAAAGTTTGTTTTACTGCAAAAGTCCCTAGAGTGCAACAGCATTTTTCACAAATTCTATATAATACTACTGTTAGCACCAGGGCACTATCTCTATTAAAGTGTGTGCAGCAGCCTTACAGACTTTAATCAGGTCAGGTTGTGGGTCTCATATACAGCAAGTTTTACTCCTTTAAAACCTTTTTTCCTCTTTTGACTGATCAAGCATTGGGTATAAAGAAGTAAAATTTAGCTGATGAATATTTAGTAGATGAAAATTAACTAAACATTTCAATAGACCACCACTTGATAAATATTGTAATGATTGTTTGATAAATATGACTTTAAATTCCTCAAAAATGTGTATACTTATAAATGTCTGTGTTAAAAAGGAACTTTTGTGCAAATAAACTTTTTTATAAGCTTCATATCATGGAAGTAAAAAAAATCAAAAATTATGTACTGTTTCTGAAATATTAAAGTAACTTTTCAGTATCCCCCATTTAGCAATCTCTCTTCATGCAGGCATTTGGGACAGATTTTAATTAACAGGTCTAATACATCTTTTAATTGTTTTATTTTGCCTAGAAACTGAATTATAGTTAAATAACATAACCAACACCAGTACAAACAAAAACTAGCACAATACCACACTCCAGTATAAATCCTATAGAGAGATATAGTTATTTTGAAAGAGTGAGAT
Organism: Xenopus laevis; assembly: GCF_017654675.1. Classification (NCBI taxonomy): domain Eukaryota; kingdom Metazoa; phylum Chordata; class Amphibia; order Anura; family Pipidae; genus Xenopus; species Xenopus laevis. The sequence goes on from NC_054373.1 coordinate 67,180,888, forward strand.
CCAATTCATCTTCTAGGCAAACGGCATAAAACCAAGCAACACACACACACACACACACACACACACAGACATAATTTTAATTGATTATATGTATGGTTTCTAATTTCGAGAAGATAAAGCACATATACAGTTTTAATTTTTGCAATAGTTTTCCATTAAGCTAAATGCTGAGACAAGAAACAAGCTCAATTAAAACTTGGTAGCTAGTTAAAAAGATAAAAAAAGAAAAAACAAGGACTGACAAAGAAACAGAGACAGAAAATAGATGGGCAAAGTGATAGGCAAAAGCTAGCAGTGACTTTCAATCAAGTTCTCTATTGTACGTATATGCCAATGCAAAAATCACAGACTGGAGTTCTAACAATAATTAAATAAAACTGAAACTGCAATGTTTGATAAGCTCAATTAAAATAGCTTGAAAATAAATTCTCCACTGGATAGATATATAGATGATAGATAGACAGATAGATGCAGAAAACGAATAAAAAAATCACACAGACTTAAGCATTAAAGGTGTGCTTCTTCAACTTTGAGATAACTTTTAATATGATGTAGAGTGTTATTCTGAGACAATTTGTAATTTGTTTTTATTTTTTATTATTTGTGGTTTTTGAGTTATTTAACTTTTTATTCAGCAGCTCTGCAATTTGCATTTTAAGCAATTCGGTTGCTAGGGTGCAAATTCCCCTAGCAACCATGCACTAGTTTCAATAATAGACTGGAATATGAAAAGGAACGAAGCTGAATTGAAAGATCAGGAATAGAAAGTAATATATTTGTAGAATGAATAGAAAGTTATATATATATATATATATATATATATATATATATATATATATATATATATATATATATATATATATAAAGATTTATAAATATATATATATATATACTCCCTGTGAGTGCCTGCTTTATGGTCTACATATTCTACATATTCTTTATCATGGCACCCGGGCAAAAACCTAAACGGTGTGCACCTTGGATTTGGGAATATATATATATATATATATATATATATATATATATATATAGAGAGAGAGAGAGAGATGCAGAGAATAATCACATAAACTTAAGCTCAAGCATTAACAACCCCCTATAAAAGAATCTGCAGTGCTTTTAGAGCTAATATAAATTAAGAATTGGAATTGTACTGTTTGAGTTAAGATAAAATGCAGTTTAAATGGGGAGACAAGAATCAAAAAACAAATTTAAATTCTGCAACTGCTATTGAACAATAATTCAAATAAAAGCTGGAATATGCAAATGTAATGATGGCAGTAAAATTTCCCAATTATAAAAAACAAGCTAAACAAGTCTGAAAAAAGCAAGTTGTGCAAATTTTAAGATGTACACCTTACAGCAAGATACCCATATGTTGGTATACAGCACTAGAGAGATGAATAAAATCACTGTCAGACTTACCCCAGTGTTGGAGCTTGTAGAGGACCAATTCTCAACTATTTTTGAAAGGTTCAAAATGCTGTCAGCTAATAGCTTCACATTAATACCCCTAGGATCCATTCTGGAGAGCATGTGCTAGAAAATGGCAACCTCAGGGGAGTGGAAACATGGCAAGAAGCTGCAGGATCAGAAAAAAAAGTGAAACCTAATATTATTGGCCAAATAACTGTTGCTATTTGAAAGGTGAATTAATAGATAAATGGACTTCAGTTAAAGAGTGCTTGTTATTGGTTAAGAAGTATGCTTGCATCTCATTGGTTCACTAATTTGACTGACAGAAATTCACAAAATAGTTATCTGGATCTAAAAAATATCTGTTTTGTCTGTTTTATCTGTTTTGTCTAACTTAACTATTTTGTAATGTTAAACTGGTAAATCAGAGACATTATTTTTAACATCATTCATTCTGTAAAGTGCCTTTACACTTCACTAGTTCTGTTTTATGGATTTTATAACTTTCAAAGACACAGACACATGGATTTGACTTTTTAGAACTAATTCTCTATTTCTCCTGCATGGCAAAGCAAAAATCACATAGATTTCTATTCTCTGATAAAAATTAACTTCTATGACTGGAACTGCATTGTTTTCTTAGAGTTAGGATGCAGCTTAATGCAGCTAGAAACTAGCTCAATTAAAAGATTTCAAAAAGATTTCAAAAAGATTTCAAAAAGATTTCAAAAAGATTTCAAAAATAAACTCTCCAGATGAAAGACATATATAGAGAGAGAGAGCAAGTGAGAGAGAGAGAGATTATAAATGATAGATAGCTGATGATCTTGGGAAAAAAAACTGCACCATTTGATAGAGAGAAAATATAGTTAATACATAGAGAAATAGAGAGAAAATAGAGATACATAGACAGAGATAAACATATAGACAAGATATAGACAAGGAAAAAAACAAAGCAAAAAAACACAGACATAGATGTTCTACGGGTTAAAGTAGACAAGTAGAAAGTAAAAATCACAAATACTGAAGCTGTGACAAACATCAACAGAATAAGGAGCTCTAAACAAGCTTTCACAGTGGTGGCAAAAAAGGCTACCTCAGTAAAAAACATTCTGCTGTTTTTCTACAGGCCATTGCTCCTGAAGAAACTGCACCAGACAAAGAAATATACAGATATATAATGAAGTAGGGGGGAATAGATAGATAATAAATAGATAGATGATGGCAAAGCAAAAACACTAAAGATGTGACAAACATTAACAGCTTAAAAAAACTAAACAAACTTTCACAACCTCGATGACTGCAAGTGCATTGTTTGAGCTAAAGGGGAAGTTCACCTTTAATTGAAATTTTAATATGTTTTAGAATGGCTTATTCTAAGGCAACAGTTGCTCTCCGTTGCTTTTTTTTATGGTTTTTAAATTATTTGCCTTCTGCTGACTCTTTACAGCTTCAAACAGGGGTCACCGACCCCACCTAAAACACAAATGTCCTGTAAGGCTACAAACTTGTCATTGCTACTTTTTATTACTCATCTATTTTGGCCCTCACTTATTCATATTCCTGTCTCTAATTCAAATTAATGCATGGTTGCTAGGGTAATTTGGACCCTAGCAACCATATTGCTGAAATTGCAAACTGGAGAGTTGTTGAATAAAGCAAAAAAACTACAAATAATAAAAAATGAAAACCAATTGCAAATTGTCTCAGAATATGACTCTCTACTCAATGTAAAACTTGATTTATAGGTGAACAACCCCTTTAAAGGACAAGTAAAGCATGTTTCACTATGAGGTTGCTATATTAGATGATAAATATGATAGATAATAGATGAGAGTGAGAGAGGATTGCTATATTAGATGATAGATAGATAGATAGATAGATAGATAGATAGATAGATAGATAGATAGATAGATGAGAGAAAGAGAGAGAATTGCTATATTAAATGATAGATAGAAGAGAGTGAGAGAGAAAGAGGGAGAGGATAGATATATTAGATGCTAGATATATAGTATTGGTATATACAGGTATGGGACCTGTTATCCAGAATGCTCGGGACCTGGGGTTTTCTGGATAACGGATCTTTCCGTAATTTGGGTCTTCATGCCTTAAGTCTACTAGAAATTAATTTAAACATTAAATAAACCCAATAGGTTGGTTTTGCTTCCAATAAGGATTAATTATATCTTAGTTGGGATCAAGTATAAGCTACTGTTTTATTATTACACAGAAAAAGGAAATCATTTTTAAAAATTTGGATTATTTGGGTAAAATGGAGTCTATGGGAGATAGCCATTCCATAATTCGGAGCTTTCTGGATATCGGGTTTCCGGATAAGGGATCCTATACCTGTACTATACTATAGGGATAGGGACCCCTGAATTAAGAGATAAATAAATAGCATGTTTTTATCCTTTTTAAGTTAGCTGGCCAGTCAATTATGGATTGTATGCTTATTATTAATTGAAGTGGTTTTTAAATTATTTGCCTTCTGCTGACTCTTTACAGCTTCAAACAGGGGTCACCGACCCCACCTAAAACATAAGTGTCCTGTAAGGCTACAAACTTGTCATTGCTACTTTTTATTACTCATCTATTTTGGCCCTCACTTATTCATATTCCTGTCTCTAATTCAAATTAATGCATGGTTGCTAGGGTAATTTGGACCCTAGCAACCATATTGCTGAAATTGCAAACTGGAGAGTTGTTGAATAAAGCAAAAAAACTACAAATAATAAAAAATGAAAACCAATTGCAAATTGTCTCAGAATATGACTCTCTACTTAATGTAAAACTTGATTTATAGGTGAACAACCCCTTTAAAGGACAAGTAAAGCATGTTTCACTATGAGGTTGCTATATTAGATGATAAATATGATAGATAATAGATGAGAGTGAGAGAGGATTGCTATATTAGATGATAGATAGATAGAAGAGAGTGAGAGACAGAAAGAGCGAGAGGATACATATATTAGATGCTAGATATATAGTATTGGTATATACAGGTATGGGACCTGTTATCCAGAATGCTCGGGACCTGGGGTTTTCCGGATAACGGATCTTTCCGTAATTTGGGTCTTCATGCCTTAAGTCTACTAGAAATTAATTTAAACATTAAATAAACCCAATAGGTTGGTTTTGCTTCCAATAAGGATTAATTATATCTTAGTTGGGATCAAGTACATGCTACTGTTTTATTATTACAGAGAAAAAGGAAATCATTTTTGAAAATTTGGATTATTTGTATAAAATGGAGTCTATGGGAGATAGCCATTCCATAATTCGGTGCTTTCTGGATATCGGGTTTCCGGATAAGGGATCCTATACCTGTACTATACTATAGGGATAGGGACCCCTGAATTAAGAGATAAATAAATAGCATGTTTTTATCCTTTTTAAGTTAGCTGGCCAGTCAATTATGGATTGTATGCTTATTATTAATTGAAGTGGTTTTTAAATTATTTGCCTTCTGCTGACTCTTTACAGCTTCAAACAGGGGTCACCGACCCCACCTAAAACACAAGTGTCCTGTAAGGCTACAAACTTGTCATTGCTACTTTTTATTACTCATCTATTTTGGCCCTCACTTATTCATATTCCTGTCTCTAATTCAAATTAATGCATGGTTGCTAGGGTAATTTGGACCCTAGCAACCATATTGCTGAAATTGCAAACTGGAGAGTTGTTGAATAAAGCAAAAAAACTACAAATAATAAAAAATGAAAACCAATTGCAAATTGTCTCAGAATATGACCCTCTACTTAATGTAAAACTTGATTTATAGGTGAACAACCCCTTTAAAGGATAAGTAAAGCATGTTTCACTATGAGGTTGCTATATTAGATGATAAATATGATAGATAATAGATGAGAGTGAGAGAGGATTGCTATATTAGATGATAGATAGATAGATAGATAGATAGATAGATAGATAGATAGATGAGAGAAAGAGAGAGAATTGCTATATTAAATGATAGATAGAAGAGAGTGAGAGACAGAAAGAGGGAGAGGATAGATATATTAGATGCTAGATATATAGTATTGGTATATACAGGTATGGGACCTGTTATCCAGAATGCTCGGGACCTGGGGTTTTCCGGATAACGGATCTTTCCGTAATTTGGGTCTTCATGCCTTAAGTCTACTAGAAATTAATTTAAACATTAAATAAACCCAATAGGTTGGTTTTGCTTCCAATAAGGATTAATTATATCTTAGTTGGGATCAAGTACATGCTACTGTTTTATTATTACAGAGAAAAAGGAAATCATTTTTAAAAATTTGGATTATTTGGGTAAAATGGAGTCTATGGGAGACAGCCATTCCATAATTCGGAGCTTTCTGGATATCGGGTTTCCGGATAAGGGATCCAATACCTGTACTATACTATAGGGATAGGGACCCCTGAATTAAGAGATAAATAAATAGCATGTTTTTATCCTTTTTAAGTTAGCTGGCCAATCAATTATGGATTGTATGCTTATTATTAATTGAAGTAGTAAAAAATAGAAGCTAAATAAGTCTGAAAAGCAAGTTGTGCAAATTTTAAGATGTACACCTTACAGCAAGATACCCATATGTTGGTATACAGCACTAGAGAGATGAATAAAATCACTGTCAGACTTACCCCAGTGTTGGAGCTTGTAGAGGACCAATTCTCAACTATTTTTGAAAGGTTCAAAATGCTGTCAGCTAATAGCTTCACATTAATACCCCTAGGATACATTCTGGAGAGCATGTGCTAGAAAATGGCAACCTCAGGGGAGTGGAAACATGGCAAGAAGCTGCAGGATCAGAAAAAAAAGTGAAACCTAATATTATTGGCCAAATAACTGTTGCTATTTGAATGGTGAATTAATAGATAAATGGACTTCAGTTAAAGAGTGCTTGTTATTGGTTAAGAAGTATGCTTGCATCTCATTGGTTCACTAATTTGACTGACAGAAATGTTTCACAGAATAGATAATCTGAAAATATCTGTTTTGTCTGTTTTATCTGTTTTGTCTAACTTAACTATTGTGTTGATATTGGTTTTGTTGAACTTGTGTTAATTTGTTGATATTATGGATTCTGTGATAGGTTATATTCCTTTCTGTAATAAGCATCTATTTTGTCACTTCAAACTGGTAAATTATAGTGAGATATCAACTGTGTGGATTCACATATGATAGCCGCTTACAACATTATATATTTTGTTCTAGTTTTTTTTTACATAATTCATCTTGTAGGTTCCTTTACACATCACTAGTTTTGTTACATGGATTTTATACATTTGAGAAACAAAATACAGTGTGAAAGACAAAATGCTTGTTTACAATACTTTGATATCCTATTTGTACAGAAATCAGATTTTGTTCTCATTTTTGACTAAACATACTGCTTTTGTACATTTTCTACCAATATATCTGACCACAGTTATATATGTATCCTGGTAAAATGTATTTTGTGCCTCAACTATATTGAAGTTATTTTTGCAGACAGAATGTACTTTTTGTCAACATAATGTACATGGGACAAACGGCACCCCATACTCAAGACCCTGTTCACAGTGCAAATGTGCTACTTAAATAGATCCACATCCCAACACACCCATCCCAGCACCCGCCCCCAGATCATGTGGTTAAAATCTTGAACATACAAAGGTAAGTGAGTATCTAATACAGTGATACAAAAGTTAAAATCACTATTAAAAACCACAGAGACCAAAATGGAAACAATAATGACAATCACTTTGAGTTGTAACATCCAAATAGATAAATTGGCAACATCACAGGGATGGAAACATATTAGCGTTGATTGAGAAAGCAGTTCAAGGGGCAAAATTCATTCAAACCATGGGGTGTAACAGTATTCAATTTATGAATCCAAAAAGACTCCCTCTGAAGGAGTAACTTGGATCTATCACCCCCTCTACGTAATGGTGGAATGTGATCAATTGCCATATATCTGAATGTGGGTAACCTATGCCCTTTCTCTAAGAAGTGTTTCGCTACTGGCTTATTAGTCTTGCCGTCTCTAAATGCTGTGCTGATGGCAGATCGATGCCCATCCATTCTCAAACGCAGGGTCTGGTCGGTTTTACCGACATAGGCAAGACCGCATGGGCATGTAATTAAATAAACCACGTGTGTGGTCGTACAGGTAATATGATGTCGTATTGTACACCGTTTCCCTGTTTGTGGGTGGTTAAATGAAACCCCAGGGGTCATATATCTGCAGGACGTGCAGTTTGGACAGCGGAAAGACCCCAGTTTGCCACCGGCTAGCCAGCCACTAGATTTACTCTGATAACAACTCACTGGGTCATTCTTTACCAGCAAGTCCCTCAGGTTTACACCACGTTTAAAACTTATCATAGGCGGACCATTAGTTATTTTATTCAATTCAGTGTCAGCCTCAATAATGTTCCATTTCTCTTGGATATGTTTCCTTAAATCCTGTGAATGTTCATTATAGGTAGTACTAAATGTTAAACCACATGCCCTGTTATGTGATCTCGCCGGATTTTCTATAAATTGATATGTACATATTTACAGTCTTTCTGAAACTTAAAGGGGAACTATCGCGAAATTAAAAATTTGTAAAAAGAATCATTGCATGAAGTTATTAAATTGTCTAAATATAATGTATAAAAAAAATGTACAGTTTTTAAAATATTGAAGTCATTATAATGAACACATGCCTAGCTGCTTCTCTCCTACCTGCCTCTGGCTAGCTCTGGCGTCGGAGTCTAGTTTCTTTGCATAACAACGCTGTCCTCACTCTCATTGGCTATCAGTGCTGTCAATCTTGAACTGTGTGGAGGCAGCATAATTAATGGCTCCGTTATTTGTGCCCTGCTGGATTGATCCTTTTCCTCTTTAGAGCCAGCCCCCCATCCCCTGCAGCCAGCCCCAGTACTTATAGTGCTTTTAAAACTTTTTTTTTTTACACTCAGCTGCTTTCCTTCGGCAGCTCCCCCTCCCTTCCAGAAAGTTATGTGAAAAGAAAGCCTCCGTAACAAGCTCCTGCTCAGCCCCTCCCCCTGCAGTCAGTCAGTCAGTCAGCATCGTAGTTTTACAAGTCCGGTTACATGAAGACTTGCTCTCCTGAAACTCCCCCTCCCTCCCAGAAACGAGGCAAAATGAACTAAAGGTGGACTGATTAACACTGGCTGAATCTGTGCAGGTCATTAGTCTGTATGTGACACTGAGACACGTGAGTATTGAAGGTGCTGCTGCTCCAGTTGATTTTTTTGCTTGTCTAACATGGCTGCGTCTCAGTGTCACATACAGACTAATGACCTGCACAGATTCAGCCAGTGTTAATCAGTCCACCTTTAGTTCATTTTGCCTCGTTTCTGGGAGGGAGGGGGAGTTTCAGGAGAGCAAGTCTTTCATGTAACAGGACTTGTAAAACTACGATGCTGACGGACTGACTGCATGGGGAGGGGCTGAGCAGGAGCTTGTTAGGGAGGCTTTCTTTTCACATAACTTTCTGGAAGGGAGGGGGAGCTGCCGAATGAAAGCAGCTGAGTGTAAAAAAAGAGTTTTAAAAGTTACTAAAGGAGGCTGGCTGCAGGTAGGGCAAGGCTGGCTGCATGGGGGGGGGCAAGGCTGCAGGTGGGGGAAAAAGCTGGCGGCAGGGGGGAGGCTGCAGGGGCAAAAGGCTGGCTACTGGTGGGGGGCAAGGCTGGCTGCAGGGGGGATGCTGGCTGCAGGTGGGGGGAGGCTGGCTCCAGGGGGGCGAAGGCTGGTTGCAGTGGGGGAGCCTGCAGGGGTGAAAGGCTGGCTGCAGGGGGGAAGGGCTGGCTGCAGGGGGGGAGGCTGGCTGCAGGTGGGGGGGCAAGGCTGGCTGCAGGTGGGGGGGCAAGGCTGGCTGCAGGTGGGGGGGCAAGGCTGGCTGCAGGTGGGGGGGAGGCTGGCTGCAGGTGGGGGGGAGGCTGGCTGCAGGTGGGGGCCGGCTGAAAGTGGGGGGGAGGCTGGCTCCAGGGGGGCGAAGGCTGGCTGCAGTGGGGGAGGCTGCAGGGGGGAAGGGCTGGGTGCAGGGGGGGAGGCTGCCTGCAGGTGGGGGGGCTGCCTGCAGGTAGGGGGCCAGGCTGGCTGCAGGGGAGGCTGGCTGCAGGTGGGGGGGAAGGCTGGCTGCAGTGGGGGAGGCTGCAGGTGCGAAGGGCTGGGTGCAGGGGGGAAGGCTGCCTGCAGGTGGGGGGGGGGCTGCCTGCAGGTAGGGGGCCAGGCTGCCTGCAGGTAGGGGGCCAGGCTGGCTGCAGGGGGAGGCTGGCTGCAGGTGAGGGGGAAGGCTGGCTGCAGTGGGGGAGGCTGCAGGTGCGAAGGGCTGGCTGCAGCTCTCTCCATCCCTACTTATTCCCCTGCCCCTAGGCAACTAGGAGAGCAGGGGATCGAGTGGCCCCAGGGGTGTGATCACCCAGGGGACTCAAGGTGGCAGCAGGCACGTGAATTCTACGTGTGCTGCTGCTGCCTGCACTTCCTATACCCGAAACACAGCCCACTCACTGGATCTTCACTGAAGACTTCTGCCTCCTCTTTGTGGGACCCCCTCCTGCAACCCCAGATGGATTGTCATGCGTTTTCCAGGTTAGTGTTACACTTACACACACACACTTAAACTGAAACACACTTACATTCACACTAAAACATACATGCACACATACATTTTTGGAGATCGGGGGGGGGGGTCACACAGCCACAGGGTCGAACTGGGGGGGGGCAGGGCTCACCAGGACTAATGTCCAGGGCCCCCTCCGACCCCCCGCTGACCCCTCGCCCCCCTATATGATGCGCCGAGCGCCTGCGTGAAGGTGCCGCGGCGCTCTTAAATCAACAGGTGCTGAGCGCAGCACCTGTTGATTTTTTTTCCCCCCCGAATCTGATCGGGAGAGGGGACTGTTTTTTTCCCCGTGTTCTGCCGGGCCAGTCCGACACTGCATACTCACTTGCGCCTGCACTTTGAAAAAATTATGTTTATTGCCATTGTCAATAGCATACCGTACTGTGCAATACCTTGTATGTTTTTTGTAGTGATTATATTGCAATTTTGGTGCATTTTTAGCCATTTTATTGCATGTTAAGCTATTTTATTGCATTTTCAGCTCTGCATAGGTGTTGTTCGCTTGTTTGTTTCCGTAAAACATATTTGGCCATGCTAAAATAGTCAAACAGTCATTATGACTGCTGATTACACTAGGCGAAAAAAAAAAAAAGCATTGATTTTTGTGGTTTTATTGGATTTTATGATTATATAGCATTTACCACTGTTCTTTGTACCGTGTAGTTCAGACCCTATGCTGATACGTTACAAAATGTGGGGTAAATTATGGGGTAGAATGCAAGCTTTGTGATGATTTTCAGAAATTTAATTAAAGGCATTATGTTTATCATAACTTTGCAGCTTGGTAGTTTGCAGTAGAAAGACATATTTACCCGTTTTAGATTAGTCGGAATGTGTACTTTTGGGAAATATATGGTTTTCTAGGGTAATACATGTGCCGGGTGCGTATATTGTAACAGTCAAGAGTGTCATGTGAAAATTCATATGTACTATTTGAATTTGGTGGTTTGGTAAATCTATGAATTAAGGCATCAAACTATTCAATAGACCCCTGGCGTTCATATTTAGGATGCCTTATCCTGGTAAGTTACAAATGTAGGTATATAATGGGGTAAAATGCAAACTTTGTGATGATTTTCAGAAATTATATAAAAAACAAAAAGTTTAGGGTAGTGTTGCTGCTTTGCCATACAAAGATACAGAATGTGTATTTTCTAAAAATATGATGTTTTCTTGGGATGACTTACTTATTTGCCACTATTACCAAACAATCAGGCAGTGTATGCAGGGCTGGAACTAGGAGTAGGAAGAGGCACGTGCCTATGGCGCAAAAGTAAAGGGGTGCCAGGTAAGTACCTCTTCTACTGCCGTCCCCTAGTTTGGGCTGTTGTTTCCCTCAGCTCGGCAGCTATTACAGCGTTGCTGCTGTCATCTGAACGTGAATGCGCTCTCCTGTGCATGCACACTCATGTTCATGTGCGCGCACTAGGGGGGAGGAGATGTAGCCAGCAGGGTTGCCTAGGGCACCCTGCTGGCTTGGTCCGCCACTGAGTGTATGCGCTAACTTCATTTTGGGGCATCTAAATGCCAGATACTTTGGTAAACCTATGCACAATGGCCATCAAACTGTTCAGTGGAACCCTGGCAATTATATTCAGGGTACCTAATACAGTGTGGGATATGCGAAGTAGAAAAATAAAACCTTTGAAGTGATTTTTCAGAATTTTAATACATTTTTATAAGAACCGCAAAGTTAAGACAAGCTTTGATGTTTGGTAGTTAGGAGTAGAGATATATAATTACCCATTTTGGAATCATCAGAATGTGTATTTTTCAAAAAAGAGGTGGAAATACATGAAAACTCACATTTAGAAAGCTTATTTTCTACTGAAAAAAACAATGTATAGTTTTCCTAGATAAACTAAAGGTTTCTCCTCAGAAAATGCCCCTAAAGTGAGAGAACAGGGGCAGATTTATCAAGGGTCGAAGTAAAAATTCAAAGTAAAAAAAAATTCAAATTTCGAGCTATTTTTGTGTACTTCGACTATCGAATAGGCAAACATTCTATTAGAATTTGAAAAAATTTAGCTTTTCGAATATCGATTTTCGAATATCGAAATTTATCATGTGCTGTCTCTTTAAAAACTTTCACTTGAACCATTCGCCATCTAAAACCTGCCTGTTTTGTGTGAGAGAGATAGGAGTGGCTGGGGTGAGTGTGAGAGTTGAAGGTAAACATGGCAGGGGTGAGTGTAAGTGAGAGATGAGTGGCAGGGTTGAGTGTGAGAGAGATGAGAGTGGCAGGGTTGAGTGTGAGAGAGATGAGAGTGGCAGGGGTGAGTGTGAGAGAGATAGGAGTGGCAGGGGTGAGTGTGGGAGAGATAGGAGTGGCAGGGGTGAGTGTGAGAGAGATAGGAGTGGCTGGGGTGAGTGTGAGAGGAGTGGCTGGAGTGAGTGAGAGTAGAAGGTAAGCATGGCAGGGGTGAGTGTAAGTGATAGATGAGTGGCTGGGGTGAGTGTGAGAGATAGGAGTGGCTGGGGTGAGTGTGAGAGAGATAGGAGTGGCTGGGGTGAGTGTGAGAGAGATAGGAGTGGCTGGGGTGAGTGTGGGAGAGATAGGAGTGGCAGGGGTGAGTGTGGGAGAGATAGGAGTGGCAGGGGTGAGTGTGAGAGATAGGCGTGGCAGGGGTGAGTGTGAGAGATAGGCGTGGCAGGGGTGAGTGTGAAAGATAGGAGTGGCAGGGTTGAGTGTGCGTGAGATAGGAGTGGCAGGGGTGAGTGTGAGTGAGATATGAGTGGCAAGGGTGAGTGTGCGTGAGATATGAGTGGCAGGGGTGAGTGAGATATGAGTGGCAGGGGTGAGTGTGAGTGAGATAGGAGTGGCAGGGGTGAGTGTGAGTGAGATAGGAGTGGCAGGGGTGAGTGTGTGAGAGATAGGAGTGGCTGGGGTGAGTGTGAGAGAGATAGGAGTGGCTGGGGTGAGTGTGAGAGAGATAGGAGTGGCTGGGGTGAGTGTGGGAGAGATAGGAGTGGCTGGGGTGAGTGTGAGAGATTGGAGTGGCTGGGGTGAGTGTGAGAGTAGAAGGTAAGCATAGCAGGGGTGAGTGAGATATGAGTGGCAGGGGTGAGTGTGAGTGAGATAGGAGTGGCATGCTTTGATCTGGGAGTATGCAAAAACCTCATTCTGCCAATAATATCAGCATTTTCACACTATAAAAGAATAACAGCCTTACTGTTCTCAGAATGAGATTCCAGAGAATGCAGTTGGTGTGTGGATGCTTTGGATTCAGCATGAAGAGGGTGGGACTTTGCTAGTTGCTACGTGACATCACAGTTGGGGTATAGCCACTCCCATTCAGCAATTGCTTGAACTGGCTCTCAGAGAAAGCATTCTAACTCACTGTAATATTATTGAATGCCTTTCAAAAAGTAAGCATTTCTGTTAAATGAATATATTTGAGAATATTGTTATTTTCATCCTATCTATCCACTGGGAAAATTCGATTTTCGCGATAGTTCCCCTTTAAGAAGAAAAGCATTTCAAATAAGAAATATAAAATTAGTTAGGAACTATACAAAGCAGCCTATATGCACATGCAAAATGGGTATTTTTCCTCAACAGCACTGAATTCTCCTGACCTCTTACAACACTGTTGGGACATTTTATTTACATTATACAATTTGTACTCAAGCTTAAAGGAACAGTTCAGTGTGAAAATAAAAACGGTGTAAATAAGATAGGCTGTGCAAAATAAAAAATGTTTCTGATATAGTTAGTTAGCCAAAAATGTAATCTATAAAGGCTGGAGAGAACAGATGTCTAATAAAACAGCCAGAATCCAACTTCCTGCTTTTCAGCTCTATAACTCTGAGCTAGTCAGCGACTTGAAGGGGGGCCACATGGTGCATTTCTGTTCAGTGAGTTTGCAATTGATCCTCAGCATTCAGCTCAGATTCAAAAGCAACAGATATGACCCATGTGGCCCCCCCTCAAGTCTCTGATTGGTTACTGCCTGGTAACCACGGTAACCAGTCAGTGTAAACCAAGAGAGCTGAAAAGCAGGAAGTAGTGTTCTGACTGACATGTTATATATAAAATCACTCCAGCCTTTATACATTACATTTTTGGCTAACTAACTATATTAGAAACATGTTTTATTTTTTACAGCCTATTTACCCAGTTTTTATTTTTACACTGTACAATTCCTTTAAGCATTTATTGACAAATGTTTTGTGTAAATGTGCAAATGACCCTCCAAAAAAGTGTGTGCCAACAAAAAAATGACATGCTAGATGTGTGTGTTTGCGCGCATTTCAAAATAAAAATGATCAGTTAACAATTTACCAGATTTAGTTGCAAGTCCAGCTGCAGGATGGAGTTTTTAATATACAGGCACCGTGGCTGTGAGTCATTTCCACTGTGAGTTCAAGCAATGAAAAAAAAAAACCCCATCATTGTCTAACTAGGGATTAAGCTGCAAGCATTTTGCATCCAAGTCACTTTCATTGTCATCACTTCTGACAAATATCTGCCGTGGTTTACACGTGCAATAGTGAAGATCCAAATAAAAAAAATTTGGGAGGAGGGGGGGAAAAGTGACCCCGACGTGATTCGAACACGCAGCCTTCTGATCTGGAGTCAGACGCGCTACCGTTGCGCCACGAGGTCCACAATAGACTACATAGGACATAACTCAGTTTCCCTCTGTCAACAAACTCCTGCTCATCTGCCTGTAATCTCACAGTACAAAAAAAAAACAGCTCACAGATTCACAAAAAAAAAAAAAGAAAGAAATCATAGACTTCTAAATCATTCAACAGCCCAGGGCATACATCAAACCACAGTACGATTTTACACTCGAAATCGAATCTTCCTCATATGTCAGTAACCAATTACTTACTAAAACAGAAGCGTGAAATCACAAAATAAAGCTATAAATTTACTTAATGAAAAGGGTTTTGACCCTGACGTGATTCGAACACGCAGCCTTCTGATCTGGAGTCAGACGCGCTACCGTTGCGCCACGAGGTCCCTGAATCTTCGCGAATTTCTAGAAGCAACCTAATGAAAACCAAACACCTCGTCGTCTTAAAGCTACCTCATCCTGAAAACTCTCTTTTCCGCAGTTCAGGGTTTTAGGTCGCTCGCCGCTCTCCCCTCTCGCGTCAGACCCCAATGGCATGCCTCTCACCTGAAGCACGCAGCATCCGGGTTCCTATAGAACGTTCATGCCATGCTAACTATCTGTCTTTGCCCGTCGCTTTCAACAGGCCCGCGGGCTGAACCATACCTTCAACTATCACAATAGCAGTATACAAAAGCATCGCCCGGTCATACCCCATTTTTTATACATAATAATTGTATGGGAATGTCAACAATGTAATTTAACATTCGGTGTACCTCTGCTGTATATATTTCTTTAATGGATTACCATAAACTAATCGCGTTCGCAATATCTCCCCCGCCAGAGACTGAAATGGGTGCGTCCAGCAGGTAGGCAGGTCACGTGAAAAGGATGGGCGGTATTTTGGAGAAGTTGTGTTGGTGATATTGACGCGAACTCATATTTATTCTAAAAATCATCCTCTCTCATTTACCGTGTATGTTTCCAGAGAGGGATTTTTTTAAACCAGAGGTCTATGGCTCAACTGCCCACAGAACAGCAATTGATTACCTCCTCCACCTGTGATTTTAATGTACATATTGCTTTATGCAAAGAATGACAAGGAGCCGACAGTGGCATACCAGTTTATAAAGTCCTTCGTCTTAAAGGAACTGTTTGTTAAAAAAAAAAAACTGGATAAACAGGCTGGGAAAATAAAATTTGTTTTCAATATAGTTAGCCAAAAATATTATCAATATAGGCTGCAGTGACAGGACAGCTATAATAGCCAAAACTCATTGTCCTCCTTTGCAGCTCTTTGATCTGTGACTAGAAGGGGGACATGGGACATAACTGTTTTGTAGCTTGCAGCTTACATCAGTGACTCGAGTGACCCCTGACATACAGTATTATGAACAAAGTTATGTGGTAAGCATAAGAATTACATTGCTAGCCTTGATTGTCAAATTGAGAATTATATTCCTATTCATACTTTTGTATATATAGCTTTTCATTTATTCATTTTGTGCAATGTGGATATCTGGCAGCATGTAGTAGGGGCGAGAGGGAGCCCTCTTTATGTTTAATCACCATTCTGCTATTTGTGACACTAGCCTAGATTTTAAGATAAGTGCTTGGCGTAACATGTTACATTGGCGTCTACACGTTAAAATGTTTGCAGTAGTAAATAGCCAACTACAAACAGCTTAAAGGGTTGGTTAACTTTTAGTATGTTATAGAATGGCTTATTTAACAACTTTTCAATTGGCCTTCATTATTTTATTTTATAGTTTTTGAATTATTTGCTTTTTTTCCAGCTTTCAAATGGGGGTCACTGACCCAATCTAAAAACAAGTGTTCTGTAAGGCTACATATTTATTGCTATTGCTACTTTCTATTCAGGCCCTCTCCTATTCATAAACCAGTCTATCCTCCAAATAAATGCATGGTTGCCAGGGTCATTTGAACATGCAAACTGGAGAGCTGCTGCATAAAAAGCTGAATAACCCGAAAACCAAATGCAAATTGTCTCAGAATATCACTCTCTACATCATATTAAAAGTTAATTTAAGGGCGAACAGCCCCTTTAATTAGCCAAGATTGTGGGCAGATGGGTGATATTCTCATACACACAGTGAAAAAACTCTGAAACTGTTCTGCAGACAGATAGGGTCATCATTATTAACACTGGAGAAAAATATCACCGGTGATGTTTCCCATGGCAACCAATCAACAATTAGATTTGAACAAAGTTAGAAAACAAAAGCAAATATCTAATTGGTTGCTATATGCAACATCACCAGTAATATCTGTCTCCAGTGTTAATAAATATGCCCCATACTGTAGAGCTGAGGTTCTTAGTGGGGATCGCTACAGTTGCTGTTTCCCAATGGAACAATGTAGTCAGCTATCCAGTTGTTCAGGTAACAATTAATTGCTGTTGTTCTTGTTGGCCATTAACCGGATAAATGTTCAGTGCAGTGAAAAACTGCAACCAATTGCTATGAGCTGTGCTAAGATGTGCTAGTTAGGGCCACTACAGTGGTGTGAAAAACTATTTGCCCCCTTCCTGATTTCTTATTCTTTTGCATGTTTGTCACACTTAAATGTTTCTGCTCATCAAAAACCGTTAACTATTAGTCAAAGATAACATAATTGAACACAAAATGCAGTTTTTAAATGAAGGTTTACGTTATTAAGGGAGAAAAAAAACTCCAAATCTACATGGGCCTGTGTGAAAAAGTGATTGCCCCCCTTGTTAAAAAATAACTTAACTGTGGTTTATCACACCTGAGTTCAATTTATGTACTCACCCCCAGGCCTGATTACTGCCACACCTGTTTCAATCAAGAAATCACTTAAATAGGAGCTACCTGACACAGAGAAGTAGACCAAAAGCACCTCAAAAGCTAGACATCATGCCAAGATCCAAAGAAATTCAGGAACAAATGAGAACAAAAGTAATTGAGATCTATCAGTCTGGTAAAGGTTATAAAGCCATTTCTAAAGCTTTGGGACTCCAGCGAACCACAGTGAGAGCCATTATCCACAAATGGCAAAAACATGGAACAGTGGTGAACCTTCCCAGGAGTGGCCGGCCGACCAAAATTACCCCAAGAGCGCAGAGACAACACATCCGAGAGGCCACAAAAGACCCCAGGACAACATCTAAAGAACTGCAGGCCTCACTTGCCTCAATTAAGGTCAGTGTTCACGACTCCACCATAAGAAAGAGACTGGGCAAAAACGGCCTGCATGGCAGATTTCCAAGGCGCAAACCACTTTTAAGCAAAAAGAACATTAAGGCTCGTCTCAATTTTGCTAAAAAACATCTCAATGATTGCCAAGACTTTTGGGAAAATACCTTGTGGACCGACGAGACAAAAGTTGAACTTTTTGGAAGGTGCGCGTCCCGTTACATCTGGCGTAAAAGTAACACAGCATTTCAGAAAAAGAACATCATACCAACAGTAAAATATGGTGGTGGTAGTGTGATGGTCTGGGGTTGTTTTGCTGCTTCAGGACCTGGAAGACTTGCTGTGATAGATGGAACCATGAATTCTACTGTCTACCAAAAAATCCTGAAGGAGAATGTCCGGCCATCTGTTCGTCAACTCAAGCTGAAGCGATCTTGGGTGCTGCAGCAGGACAATGACCCAAAACACACCAGCAAATCCACCTCTGAATGGCTGAAGAAAAACAAAATGAAGACTTTGGAGTGGCCTAGTCAAAGTCCTGACCTGAATCCTATTGAGATGTTGTGGCATGACCTTAAAAAGGCGGTTCATGCTAGAAAACCCTCAAATAAAGCTGAATTACAACAATTCTGCAAAGATGAGTGGGCCAAAATTCCTCCAGAGCGCTGTAAAAGACTCTTTGCAAGTTATCGCAAACGCTTGATTGCAGTTATTGCTGCTAAGGGTGGCCCAACCAGTTATTAGGTTCAGGGGGCAATTACTTTTTCACACAGGTTTGGATTTCTTTTCTCCCTAAATAATAAAAACCCTCATTTAAAAACTGCATTTTGTGTTTACTTGTGTTATCTTTGACTAATAGTTAAATGTGTTTGATGATCAGAAACATTTTGTGTGACAAACATGCAAAAGAATAAGAAATCAGGAAGGGGGCAAATAGTTTTTCACACCACTGTATATAAGTATTCATTGCCAATAAAGCTTTAGCACAAGTATCTGGACTGTAAACTAGGAGGAGCTCCTTCACCTTTGACACTACTCAGATATAAAATGACTTCAGTATGGGAAGGCACCGCGTTTTTGGCTTGCCAGTTAATGCCTTTTAAAATGTGCCCTTTTTAAAATTCAGATGCTACAGGTTTGATTGCTGATCTGTTTAAATGCATATTACAGATTGGTTTGGTTTCAATGTATGCAGCATGTGTCTAAATGGATAAGTAATCAACCCTGCACTATGTAGATAGAATAATAACTTAGAGCACAAAACTTCAGAGATTCCCATAGCTGTGTAACAGATATGTGCTGTTTATTGAGATGTTTGTGGACTTTACAAAAAGCTTCTTCCTAACTAACTTTCAATTACTGTATTACGTTTGCCCATTTTGGCCATTACTTTGTTCAGTTTTGTACAATTCACTTAAATGTAAAGGCTGAATGGCCAGAGAGCTGAAAATTCCAAGTTCCACACTTGTCAGTTAGTCGAACCTCTGACTGAGAAATCATATTGTAAAACGGTCAACCATATGTGGCTCTCCTATAATTCTTGATTTACACCTAGAAAAGGGAACAACACAAGCTATATTGCTGCATTCATTTTCATTTCAGTTGTGTTTTTGACCATCTTCATGCCAACAACTCACTTTAAAAAGGTGCTTTAGGCATTGTTTGAGATTATATCCATAAAGATGAATCATTAGTTCCACCCCAAGCAGGGACTTGAGGTTATGATAAAAAATCACTCTGTGTGAAGATGTTGAACACATCTGTAATCTGCAGAACAGATGTGTCCTTTACTAAAGGGCAGATTTATCAAAATGTGAGATTAGAGTTTACTACGAAAAAACTCAACACAATTTCTTTTCATTCCTATGGGATTTTTTTTTAAATTTCACCCATTGCCATAGTAAATCTACTACTCTATCTACTATAGATAAGCATTACTTTTACTCACTTACTGTAAAAGTTTACCTGAAGCTGTTGTAACATTAACCTTGCTGTAGTTCCAAGGTGCTTTAGGCATTGTTTGAGATTATATCCATAAAGATGAATCATTAGTTCCACCCCAAGCAGGGACTTGAGGTTATGATAAAAAATCACTCTGTGTGAAGATGTTGAACACATCTGTAATCTGCAGAACAGATGTGTCCTTTACTAAAGGGCAGATTTATCAAAATGTGAGATTAGAGTTTACTACGAAAAAACTCAACACAATTTCTTTTCATTCCTATGGGATTTTTTTTTAAATTTCACCCATTGCCATAGTAAATCTACTACTCTATCTACTATAGATAAGCATTACTTTTACTCACTTACTGTAAAAGTTTACCTGAAGCTGTTGTAACATTAACCTTGCTGTAGTTCCAGGGATGTACAAGGTATGAAATAAAGCATTCGCTAAAATCTCACCCTGATTTTTCCCCATCCAGTGAGGGGAATGTGGGGTGTGACATCTAGAAGTGATTAATGGAAAAGTAATTGCCTACGACATAGAGAAGGGGCAGATGTATAAATAACTTTATAGCAGGTATGGGTATGGGTAAAATAACTTGTCTCTTTTTTTAATTTGAAAATTACTTTTATTATACAGATTTTTAATTCTGGGTGATGTAAAAACAGAGAAACAGAATTTGTGAAAGAACTGGGGACATTTATGACCAATGGGCAAATTTGTATCTTATCCATAAACCAATTATCCAAAAAGTGCTGAATTACAGGAAAGACCATCTCTCATTGACCACATTTTAAGCAAATAATTCTAATTTAAAAAAATGATTTCCTTTTTCTCTGTAATACAGTAACGGAACTGCATCCCTTGACTGAGACACACAAACACTGCCTAATTACTACTGTTCTAATAATTTTATGTCTTTATATATAGCTTATATTTCATGATTGTTTCTTTGTACAGGTATGGGACCTATTATCCAGAATGCTCAGGACCTGGGGGTTTCCAGATAATGGATCTTTCCATAATTTGGATCTCCATACCTTAAGTCTGCTAAAAAAATCATGTAAACATTAAATAAACCCAATAGGCTGGTTTTGCTTCCAATAAAGATTAATTATGCAAAGAGGAGTCTACAAGGTACCGGGAGTTGCTTGAGTTGGATCTGAGGCAAAATAGTCCAGAAATAGTCCAGATCACACACTATAATTCACACAGCTAAAGTGCACTCAAGTGTGTACTACACAAGCATTAATGCATAGTTTGTTGAGTGAGAAAAAAATCATCAGTTTTGTGCAGTGCACAAGAACAGTACATTTGAATTTTTGGGAAAACATTGCATTGTGCACTATGCTGATTATTTGCACCAAGTGGCTTGTATGTATATATATATCAATAAATATATTTATCAATTTTATGATCATAACTTTGTAACAAAATAACCCCTGTTTTGGGTACATATGCAATAGCATTTATTATACTTATATATACTTTAAAGCCTTTAGAGTGCTCCCACAACCCCCCTGTTTTGATATTGTATATATATATATATATATATATATATATATATATATATATATATATATATATCAAACAAGGGAACGTTGTCACCACTATTTTTTAAAACCATTAGGCGGGGTGCAATGAGGGTGTGTCAGGTGATCCCACTGGTGTCTAATAAAAGGGCAGCCAAGTTTGGGAGTTTTACTTTGAAAGCAGCTAGTAAGTTGCAGGTAAAACTTAGTCCCTTTGGAAAATGTATAATTAAGCAATTGAATTCTTAATGAATCAGATGAAAATTAAGCGTAGGACTGGCCAGATATGGGATGATTTTGACGTAGTTGGCCAGCTTAAATATTGCAATATATGGACAAACAATCCCTGTGTTGTTTAAAGGGTAAGGCATTTTTTAGTAGCAGTATGCACAAAATGTCTCTGTCTTAAATATATTGATAATTGGTTGAGTGCAGAGGAGCTCTTGTAGTTGACTATATGTATTTTGTGGTCACCCCCCGCCTAATGGTTTTAAAAAATAGTGGTGAGCACAACTTTCCCTTGTTTGTTATAGTTATACAGGAGCAGTGACCAGCTCCATGTTGTAGCTCCCACCCTTCCCAGCTATAGTCAGGTGATCCCACTGGTGTCTAATAAAAGGGCAGCCAAGTTTGGGAGTTTTACTTTGAAAGCAGCTAGTAAGTTGCAGGTAAAACTTAGTCCCTTTGGAAAATGTATAATTAAGCAATTGAATTCTTAATGAATCAGATGAAAATTAAGCGTAGGACTGGCCAGATATGGGATGACTTTGACGTAGTTGGCCAGCTTAAATATATTGCAATAGCAATATATTTAATAGCAGCGCACTCCTGGGATTTAATCAATACAAAATTAATTTATTAACTCATCATTGTAGTAATCGACGTTTCGGCTCGTGTCCAGAGCCTTTATCAAGATTACATATCCATAATAAAATACAGTTTAAATACACATTGCCCCACAAGGGGTGTGCCCAGTGTACCTCCCAACCACCAATCACTACATCCCATACAACATCATCATCACATAGCCATCTTTTTTAAGTTCTCATTTCTTTTAAATGTGCGCTGCTATTTTCCGTGTGTATCTACTATAACCCAGGAGCAGCACCCGGGTGTATGAGAAGATTGGCCAAGAAGAGTGCGGATCATTGAGATGATATTTGATGCGGTGTTATGGGAGACACTAGTTGATCCGGCACCTGGCCACGTTAATATTTGTATTACACAAGTTGAAATATTGAGCGGTGTAACTGCTAACCGCAATGGATACGCCGACTGATTGTCCAGCCACGCTTGCGGGATTCGCCGAGACCTGGCATGTGACCGAGGCAGACGCCGAACAGGTATTATGGCAGACCTCGCAGAGTGAACTGCCTGCCTGCAATACAATTAAAGATATATGCGATGAACTTACCCGACTGAAGCAGCGGGAGATCGATCTAGACCTTCACGGGTTATTCCTATCCGACTACTACCGGGAGAAAAGGATTCCGAAGGGATTCCGGATTCGGAACGTGCCGACGATCGGACGGACAAATCCCGAGTTCTGTAAGAAATGGATAGGCGCAGGGCCGGCCTTAGGCCAATTGGACCAATTGGGACCCGCACCTCTGGGGGGCCCCACACCACAGGGCAGCACAGATAATATTTCCCTCAGCACATGATGCTGCCTGGCCTGCCCCCAACTTTGAGAGTCCAGCCCATCCCCAAATCCATAGGTCTAGCCTGCCCCCAACTCTCATAGGCCCAGCTTTCCTCCAACCTTGATAGGCCCTGCCTGCCCCCAATCCAACCAAGCCTGCTCCCAAGCTGAATCGGCCCAGCCCCAAACTAATTGGCCCAGTCCACTCTCCTATTTCCTCCCCCTCTCTCTTACCCTGTGTGCCCCTATTATGTTACCTTGTCTGCCCCTTTCCTTTCTATTTTGTGCCTGTATGCCCTTATTTTCCTAAATACTTGGTGTGTCAGTAGCCAGCAACACTTTGTCTAGGGGCCCCGCCAACATGGTCCCAATTGGGCCCCACATGTGATAGGACCAGCCCTGGATAGGCGTACTCAACAGGTGCTCACTGGATCTGATGATTTTAGTTATCGGTGAGGTCTCCTCGGAACTGACTAGAGTGAGGAAGGAACGAGCAGCGTGTGAACTTGAACATCAAG
>NC_054373.1:67814284-67979284 GCF_017654675.1 Xenopus laevis
TTTCAGTCTCACTGAGGCAGAGTTTCGCCTACCTGTCAGACAGGTGTGCCTGGCTTCATTCCAGTATCTCAAGTTACCTGAGTCATTTACGGTAAGAGAGGATGTGAAAGGAGGGGGAGGGGAGAGAAAGGCAGGGTGCTGAAGACTGTCCTTCTAACTGAAAATGCAAATAGCAGAGAATTGTTTATCGCTCACCAAGAGGAAGTTTGCCATTAAGGTCATCGGCTTTTAGAAAACAAGAATGGGAGAGGTTGTTGCTTGTGGGGGAAAAAAGAGATGGAGGAGAAATATTAATAGACAGAGAGATAATTTAAGATAAAATGCGTCCAGTTACACCACAATATTTATATAATAGAGCATTTTTAATTTACCCAATATTTCTTAATTTTTCCTTCCCACAACCACCAATCTGATAAACCATTTTGCAAGAAACCAGCAAGGAGTCATTGCCTGATGTCGCTGGGGGGGTGTGACTGGCCAAAAGTGATTGGTAATGGTGAAGCAGTATTGGAAAATAGGTGATATTTCTCTCCATCACAAAAAGTTCATACAGTTGTAACACGGTTTTGGGCTATCCAGGCCAATGGGGTTGACATCCAGCTAGTATAATAGAGCATGGGTTACACTGGACTCAATTAAGGCAGGGCCTTCGCAAAAGAATTGAAGGTGCTGTGTAGTGCAACTACAGCTCCCACAGGCTACTGTACTTTAACCAATAAAGAAATGGGCGCCTGGAGGTTCTTGCAGTCAAACGGAAAAACCTTTTATTTGTTAGAGACAAATGATTCACAGGTTACTTACATCAGTAAAGAGGCATTTACAGAATATATAGGCACACAGCTCATACATTATATCAGAAGTAGATGCAGGTGCATTCCCTGAGGATGTAGTCAAGGCAGTACAACGTCCCTCTAGGCAGAAATACCTCACACGTGGTCATGATCTCACCCAGTGGAGTAGTCAGGGAGGAGGACCTAAAGCCTGACACCCTATCCACTGTGGTCCCTTCATTGTAGGCAAATCTTACAGCCTGGGAAGCTACTCCCTGCTACACCTCCTTGATGTAGCACAAATCTGCTCCTTCTATCTTCCCTCCAGGGGCGTAACTACAGAGGAAGCAGACCATGCGGCTGCAGGGGGGCCAGGAGATATAGGGGCCCAATATGACCCTAATTATCATCATCATCATTTATTTATATAGCGCTGTCAAGATACGCAGTGCTTTACTGCAGTTATAGCAAACAGGGAATAAATGGTGGATAACAGACAAGGATTACAGAGTACAATAGGGTTTACAAACTAAAAGGTTAGGGTACAATTGAGACATTAGGATTGTATAAACACTTTGTCATTTTTGATACAGCGATGATTAATTAAGGTACATCGAATAGGCCTCTTTAAAATTATAATTACTATATAATTTCAATTTAAAAGTGCTGTTTAACATATAGACACCTTCAAATTAACTTTTAGTATGATATAGAGAGTGATAACCTGAGACAATTTGCAATTGGTTTTCATTTTTTATTATTTGTGTTTTTTGAGTTATCTAGCTTTTTATTCAGCAGCTCTCCAGCTTGCAGTTTCAGCAGCCAGGTTGCTAGGGTCCAAATTAGCCTAGCAACCATGCACTGATTTGAATAAGAGACTGGAAATAGGGGACGAAATAGAAAGATGAGTAATAAAAAGTAGCAATAACAATAAAAGTATAGCTTTACAGAGCATTTGTTTTTAGATGGGGTCAGTGACCTCCGGTTGAAAGCTGAGAAGAATCCAAAGAAAGATTGAAATAACTAAAAAAATAACTAACCAATTGAAAAGTTACTTAGAATGTGCCATTCTATAAAATATTAAAAGTTAATTTAAAGGTGAACCATCCCTTTAAAGTGGCCATACACAGGCAGATTAAAGATGCTGATATCTGCCCTTTAGACCGGTTCAGCAGTTTATCTGCCTGTGTGTAGAGGCTTCTGACGGGTCTCCCTGATTGATATCAGGACAAAAACGGCCTGATATCGATCAGGCAGGTTTAATTTTTCCTCAGATAATTGATGGGGTCCTACGACCCGTCTGCACCAATTTCCTTTGTTGTAATCCAATAGTTTGTCCCTAAGGCTGAACAATCGAATTAACATGATATCACCATGCCTTTGGTGGGCAAATCGGGTTAAGATCTGCTCGTTTGGTAACCTTGCCAAACGAATGGATAGTATTGTGTATGGCCACCTTTAGTTTTCTCTTTGGCTGGTCAACTCAGCTGTCAGTTAAGGCGCCACACAGTGGCAACTGTAATCCACTTCAGTCTCACATGAATGACTTGAACACAGGAGGCCTCATTTACTGAGTGTGGTGCAGAATGCAACATGCAAAAAAAAAGAGTACGTTTACAGGGTGAGAAGGAACCCAGTACTTACCTTCTGCCATTTCTATAAAGAGTTTAGGCATATGTGACACAAGGCATTTTCTCTGCTGGAAGAAATATGCTGACACAGAACATGCCAATCTGCTCCTACAGTCCTGTGGTCAAGGTGTCTCTCCCACCACATGGGGTGGATTTCAGTCCAAATACACTCAAAACACTGTAGACAGAAGGACGGAAGTCTTGCTAAAATGGACACTTTGTATGTATCTAAATTGTTCTCCTGGAAGGATCAGGGCTGCCAAATGGGCCACTATCAGCAATTATACATTTTGAATGAATTATTAACCAGAAATTGAGCTTAATGTTCACCTTGAAAAATTTTGCAGCTTTTATGACTTTTACTTTTTGGAATTATTGCTAAATAATGCATAAAAATTTTGAGGAAGGGGCAAAAATTAAATTTTTAATATATAAACTGAAGACTATCTAGGCCTCACA
Organism: Xenopus laevis; assembly: GCF_017654675.1. Lineage (NCBI taxonomy): Eukaryota > Metazoa > Chordata > Amphibia > Anura > Pipidae > Xenopus > Xenopus laevis. The sequence goes on from NC_054373.1 coordinate 67,817,145, forward strand.
CAGAGAGGGATGCTATCCTGGTAGGGTCATAGCAATAGCGCGCCGGGCCACCCCACCAGCAAAATATTCGGAGGACAAACCCCGCTGCTCACTGGGGCACAAGCACGTCAATTTAAAGAAAAAAGAAAGCAGCATGGAGGGGGATTTCAATACTATAGAGGAAACAGACCCTGCGGTCTGGGCCCCCCCTTTTCCCGAGGTGAGGCCTGCTTCCTCTATAGTTACGCCAGTATATCCAGGCTTTTCCTCAGTGGTGGAACTACCTGGGGTGTGGGGGGTGCAGTAATATATGGAAGTGCTGATTACAGATTTAGGAAATTTTGATTTAGGCTATGTTACTAGTTCTTAATGTGGAGTTATGAATTTGGTAAGATAACATAAAGAGCTCTGAATTAATTTGTTATTAAAGGAACAGTTTAGTGTAAAAATAAAAACTGGGTAAATAGGCTGTGCAAAATAAAAAATGTTTCTAATATAGTTAGTCAGCCAAAAATGTAATTCATAAAGGCTGGAGTGACTAGAAGTCTAATATAACAAAACAGAACACTACTTCCTGCTTTTCAGCTCTCTAACTCAGAGTTAGTCAGCGACTTGACGGGGGACAACATGGGACATAACTGTTCAGTGAGTTTGCAAATGATCCTTAGCATTCAGCTCAGATTCAAAAGCAAAAGTTATGACCCATGTTCCCCCCCCCTCAAGTCACTGATTGGTTACTGCCTGATATCCAATCAGTGGAAACCAAGAGAGCCGCAAAGCAGTAAGTCGTTCTGTTACATTTTTGGCTATCTAACTATATTAGAAACATTTTTTATTTTGCACAGCCTATCTATTTACCCAGTTATTATTTTTATACTGAACAATTCCTTTAAGCTATTGCAGTGCAGGCTACACTACATGCTAGCCACCATTCTGTTATCCTAAGGAATGCCCCCAGACTGGTGTTACCGCCTTTGTTGGACAAGTTGCTCTATTACAGAAACCAAGCACCGCAGGGTACTATGCAAAACATGACAATGACCTGGGTCATGTGTCACATAAGAAATTCATCTACACAAGCTACATAAGCTCTCATATAGTGGATTTTGTAACAGTATATATACAGTATATAATATTAACATTGCTAAAAATCCATGAGGTATTTCAGCTTCTTGTGAAATATTTTATTGCATCTATGATTCAGTGCTCAGTCAGACCTGTATCAAAGAATTAGGCCCCTATTTTGAGCCAAAAGGTTTATGCATAAAAAGTTAAACAAAAAAAAAGTTAAAAGAGTGATAGTGTCAGGGGGCCTAGCGGCTCCCAAAGGGAGTAGTCCGGACCAAGGTGGAAGTCAGGAACCAGAGTCTAAGATCGAGGTATCCGAGGGGTTAAACAAGAGAATAATCAGGTCACAGGCAAAGTTCTTAAGGCAGGCAGCGAAGGGTCAAAGTCCAGGACAAGCCGGGATCAAGATCAGGAATCAAAACAGGAAACTTCACAGTAAAACACCCAGGTACAATGCAGGAATTGAAACCTATAATTGGGCAGCGTCTCAGCGTCCAGGGCGCCCTTTTATTAGGAATTTGGTGCCAACCGGTGACATCATTGCGTCTGCGTCATTACGTTGGCGTCCGCTTCATCATTGGCGCCCAGGCGTCCACGTCCCATCGCCCACGAGGCCTGCATGGGTGCCGCCATCTTGGTGCTTCCGCCTCCGGATGAAGACGCGCCGATTAACGCTCCCGGCGGCCTTAATCAATTAATCACTCTATATACGTATAATGTTATTAAATAGCCAATGGATCCATGTGCTCCTTAAACCAGGTTATATGTCTTTTCGAGTTGGTCTTTAGATTCCCATCAGTCTCAGGGGACAGGCCCTTAGCCCCAGGGGAAAAGTGTCCCTGATTACACAGAATGCTACTATGCAGTAAGACTTTTTATACTATGGCCGAAAGGCAAAGAAGTTAGGGACAGCCATATGGGGTTTACCTTGATGTGGTATGGTGGCTTTTTTAACTTTATGATCATAACTTTGTAACTAAAAACCCCTGTTTTGTAAACTTTTGAGACAGGGGACTAGGGAATGTGCATTAAAACTAGCACTTCCATTATATTATTACTTAGCCTTTAGAGTGCTTCCACGCCCCCTATTTTGTACATTGAAAAGTGTCCCGGTCCAGATATTCTAGAATATTTTCTGTTTCTTATTAAATGGAAATTTGTAACTATGACCTTGATGAGGTGGTCAATGGAGGAGTGGTCAAAAAGTAGTCATGGCCTTTATAAAAATTTGCAAGACACTCTTTTCATGCTGGACTTTCATATTCCTGGATTTCACTGTGGGTTATGTAGTTCCTGCATGCTGTCTGTAAGCTGTGGAGAAGTTGTCAACCCAGTTATTGAATTGGAGAGGGTCCAGAGAAGGGCAACTAACACTGGCCAAATTGGGGTCGTTTACACTGGAGAAGGAATATGCTTTACACTTGAGGGGGGATATGATAACTATGTATAAATATTTAAGGGGATCATATAATGTCTCTCTAATGATTTATTTACCAGTAGGTCCTTCCAGCTGACAAGAGGGGACCCATCTGTTTAGATGAAAGGAGGTTCCATCAAAATATTCAGAAGGGTTTTTTTACAGTGAGAATTGTGAAGATGTCGAATTTTCTCCCTGAATCAGATGTACAGGCTGATACTTTAGAAAAGGGGCTGGACGACGTTTTAGAAAAGGAGAGAATACAGGGTTATGAAAGAAATCACGTAGTACAAGTTGAGGCTTCAGAAGGGTTTTTTTTGCCTTCCTTCAACTAGCAGCTAGGCAGGTTATATACATTAAAGGTTGAACTTGATGGATGGTATAAGGGAGTAATTTATTATAATCCGTAATTATGTAGAATTTTTGTTCTGACTTTTCCCTAATCACTTGATTTTCTTGGGTTTTTGCCCAGAAAACCCCAAATTTATGGAATTATCAGGCTAAACCCAGCGCAAACCATGATATCTTCAAATTAGGATAGGGACATCTCCCACCGAATTGAACATGACCTCGACAGGTCTAAAACGCCGGATTTTCTTATTCAGGCTTTTTTGCAGCATCAGGATATAATAAATCTTGAAAAATTTGAGTTTTAGTAATCAAACCAACTAAATTTATGATATTTTAGGGCTCATATTTTAAAGTTTTCTTTTAACACATTTCTCCTGTAATTGTACCCAATGGATTCAAATATTTAATGTGAAATGGATGCAATAGCATTTTTAGATTCTGTCATTTCTGTCGCTCTGCTTCAAAATTATGCCTGCTCTAGATTCCTTAAGAGCATGTTAAGCTAAGTGGCAAATGAGATTCAATGTTGATAAATGTAAAATCATGCACCTGGGATGTAAAAATATCCAAGCCATTTATACCCTTAATGGTACTGCACTAGGCAAATCCATTATGGAAAAGGACCTTGGAGTCCTTATAGATGATAAACTTGGCTGTAGCAAGCAATGCGAGTCAGCAGCATCAAGGGCAAATAAGGTCTTGAGCTGTATTAAAAGGGGCATAGAGTCACGGAAGGAGGGGGTCATTCTTCCACTGTATAGAGCACTTGTAAGGCCCCATCTAGAATATGCCGTACAGTTTTGGTCTCCATCACTCAAACAGGACATTATTGTATTAGAGAGGGTACAGAGAAGGGCAACTAAGCTGGTGAAAGGTATGGAAAATCTTAGCTATGAGGAAAGACTGGCCAAATTGGGGATGTTCACGCTGGAGAAGAGGTGCATGTAAAATCATGCACCTGGGATGTAAAAATATCCAAGCCACTTATACCCTTAATGGTACTGCACTAGGCAAATCCATTATGGAAAAGGACCTTGGAGTCCTTATAGATGATAAACTTGGCTGTAGCAAGCAATGCCAGTCAGCAGCATCAAGGGCAAATAAGGTCTTGAGCTGTATTAAATGGGGCATAGAGTCACGGGAGGAGGGGGTCATTCTTCCACTGTATAGAGCACTTGTAAGGCCCCATCTAGAATATTCCGTACAGTTTTGGTCTCCATCACTCAAACAGGACATTATTGTATTAGAGAGGGTACAGAGAAGGGCAACAAAGCTGGTGAAAGGTATGGAAAATCTTAGCTATGAGGAAAGACTGGCCAAATTGGGGATGTTCACGCTGGAGAAGAGGCAATTAAGGGGTGATGTGATAACTATGTATAAATATATAATGGGATAATATAATAATCTCTTTAATGCTATATTTACCAGTAGGTCTTTTCAGCTGACATGAGGTCACCCATTCCGATTAGAAGAAAAGAGGTTCCGCCTAAATATTCGGAAGTGGTTTTTTACAGTGAGAGCTGTGAAGATGTGGAATTCTCTACCTGAATCAGTTTTACAGGCTGATACATTAGAAAGCTTTAAGAAGGGGTTGGATGGCTTTTTAGCAAGTGAGGGAATACAGGGTTATGGAAGACAGCTCATAGTACAAGTTGATCCAAGGACTTTTGGAGTCAGGAAGGAATTTTTTCCCCCTCTGAGGCAAATTGTTGAGGCTTCAGATGGGGGTTTTGCCTTCCTCTGGATCAACTGGCAGTTAGGCATAAAAAAAAAAAGGTTGGCATAAACTTGACTCGGAAGTCTTTTTGAGCAATTTAGATCTCCCTAAATTGAATCAACAGGACTTAGATGCTTTGAATGCGGAGATAACATCAGATGAGGTGGAGTGGGCTATCAAACACATGAAACTTAAATCAAGCCCGGGACCTGATGGGTTTCCTCTATTGTATTATAAACAATTTGCTACATTGCTTGTACCCCACCTGACCGCAGTTTTCAATGAAATACTAGAGGGCCACTCTATCCCATCTGATATGCTAGAAGCTACGATTTGTTTATTACCTAAACCTAATAAAGACCATACTGACCCGCAAAACTATAGGTCAATTTCCATAATTAACGTCGACATGCGATTATTGGCTAAGGTGATGGCTAATCGTCTGAACAATTACATGCCTAAACTAGTTCACCCCGACCAGTCTGGTTTTATCTTGCAGAGACAGACCTCAGACAACATTAGAAGACTCATTACCACAATAGATTATGCTAATGCCCAGACTTTACAATGTATAATCTTACTACTGGACCTGAAGAAAGCTTTCGATTCGGTAAATTGGTCACACATCTATCATGTCTTTCGACTGTTCGGCATTAAGGGTAATTTTATTAACATGATCAGGGTCCTTTATTCCACTCCCACAGCGAAAATTAAGTGCATGGGTCTCCTTTCTTCCACTTTTCCGATCTTGCGAGGTACGCGCCAGGGTTGTCCCCTTTCCCCGTTGATATTTGCTCTAGCAGTAGAGCCGCTAGCCCAGTTGATTAGACAGGACCGAAATATTGGGGGTGTTAGAATAAAGGATGTGGAATTTAAAGTTAGCCTCTATGCGGATGATATTTGCCTTACGATTACCAAACCCCAAACTTCTCTACCCAACTTGTTTCTACTACTGGACAAATTTTCTTGCGTATCAGGTTTGACTGTGAACATTTCTAAATCCCAGGCGTTACCTTTAAATACCCCTAAACATGTAATTAAACTGTTGGAACTTAATTTCCCATTTGTCTGGAGACATTCCTTCATTGAGTACTTGGGGGTTAATATTACTCCGGTATATACGTCTCTTTACAAATGTAATTATCCCAACCTAATTAAGAAATTGGCAAAGGACCTTGAAGAGTGGTCCAGGTACGCTATATCGTGGTTTGGGAGAATCCACTCAGTAAAAATGACCTTAGTACCTAGAATTTTGTATCGGTTTCGTACGTTGCCGGTGACGATTAAGATAAAAGATATTACTTACCTTCAAACTAAAATTAACAGATTCATTTGGGCCCATAAACCACCACGTATAAATAAGAGAACTATGCACAGGCCTCCATTACAAGGGGGTCTGGGTTTGCCTAATTTATTGTTGTACTATAAGGCTGCGAGGATCTCCCAGACCACACAATGGCATCTACCGCCTCATGAGAATAGATGGGTCCAGTTGGAGACGCTTTTAGCACATCCCACGGACCTGTCATTTTATTTGTGGGCGGATAAAACACACATTAAGTCTGTCCCCGTGATTAGCTCTGTTCTGAAACACACCATTTGGACATGGCATGACAGCCGAGGGAAATTTCAACCGGCCGGATCTCATAGTATTCTCACTCCATTACACAATAACCCGCTTTTTCTCCCTGGCTATGCTACTCCGGCGTTTCAATGGTGGAAAGCAAATGGCGTCCATAGAATACAAGATATGTTACTGACTATGGGTGTTAAATCATTTCAGTATTTACAATTTGTAAAATCTATGCCAGAGAGCGAAACTTATAGATATTCTCAGTTACTGCACTTCATTCGTTCTGTTGACCCCTCCTTCAAGTCTAGACCTCCAACTCTGTTAGAAACCTGCTCTCAACGAGCCGGGAAAATGCAAGGTACTATTTCTTTACTATATAAATATTTAGTCTCCACGGATGTGGACAAGCCCCTTAAATATATGCTAGATTGGGAGAAAGATTTGGGGCGTTCTGTATCTCAGTATGAATGGTCACTAATTTGGGATACTGTTTCCAGGATATCCCCTAATACTGCCATTAAAGAATCTACATATAAAGTACTGATGCGTTGGCACCTCACACCAGCAAGGAAACATCGCTTTGATCCTTCCACTCCCGATTCTTGCTTCAGGGGTTGTACAGCAGTTGGGGATTATCTGCATATCTGGTGGACGTGTCCTGTGGCAAAGCAATATTGGGCGGAAGTTTATAACCTACTTGGGCGAGTATTTCATACGCATATAGTCCCTGAGGCCACTACGACTCTTTTAGCCTGTCCATCCAAAGGCCTCACGAAGCTCCAGAATACCTTGATGGGACAAATTTTAGCTGCCGCACGAACCAATTTAGCGAAACACTGGCTACAACATACTATAGATGTTCATGCCGTAATTGCAAGAATTACCCAAACACAGAATCTGTTGTATTTAACGGCTTTATTAGAAGACAGGGTAGAGAAACATACACAAATTTGGGCCCCATGGAATGTATTTCTACAACCTTGAGTAAAACGATGCTGTTGATGTATGTTATACTGAATGAAGCTGTACTGATATGAACCAGTTGAAATGTTCTGTACTGATAATGATATTTACATTATTCTTTGTCAATGTATCTAATTTTGAAAAATAAAAGAGATTATAAAAAAAAAAAAAAAGGTTGAACTTGATGGACGTGTGTCTTTTTTCAACCTTACTTACTATGTTACTATGTTCACTGCATCTATTGAAGTGGGTGACATTGAGAACCCTGGAGCTACCGCCACCTTCTAAGTGGCCCGTGCCACTGCACGTGATTTGCAAGAGAGGACCAGACAGAAGTAATGGCATCTAGTGTAACTATGCTGAAGTGCAAAAATCTTGTAAAAAGTGTAAAATGTGATAAAAGTCAACATTATTAAGTATTTCCAGAGAGTTTACATTCCCCACACAAAAAACTTTCTATGCCTTTACAAAAATATTGCACATAGTTTACCAATCCGTTAGCATTTAGCATTTTATAGAATATACTATTCTTAGCAACTTTTCAATTGGTCTTCATTTTTAAAATAGGTTTTAATTTGTCAGAAGGTGTCACTGACCCCAGCAGCTAAAAACAATTGCCCTGCAAGGCTAACATTACATTGCTATTGTTACGTTCTCTCATTTAAACCACTACCTGGTTGGTTGAAAAAATTGGACAATAGAAACCACATAGCTGCTGAAATTCCTCAATGGATAGTTGCAATGCATAACAAAAAGCGAAATAATTGAAAAAAACAAAGTATGAAAACCAACTACAAATAGTCTTAGAGTTAGATTTGGCAATTTTCTTGAAAAAGGAAAAAACCTTGAAAAAACGCATATAACTTTTTTTTTAACAGCCAAATTTTTTTTCTATTCTTGCACACAAGCTTATGTAACATACATAGTAAGTAAGGTTTAAAAAAGACACATGTCCATCGAGTTCAACCTTTTTTTTTTTTTTTTTTATTAACTACCTATCTGCCAGTTGATCCAGAGGAAGGCAAAAAACCCATCTGAAGCCTCTCCAATTTGCCTTAGAGGGGGAAAAATTCCTTCCTGACTCCAAAATGCCAATCGGACTAGTCCCTGGATCAACTTGTACTATGAGCTATCTCCCATAACCCTGTATTCCCTTACTTGCTAAAAAGCCATCCAACCCCTTCTTAAAGCTATCCAGTGGCGGAACTACCGGGGGTGCAGGAGGTGCAGCGGCACCAGGGTCCATGCTCCTGCACCCCCGATGGGGCCCGCAATCCAACAGAGGGATAAAGTTGGCAGGTTCTCCACGACGCACTCCTCCGGCATCACGCGCGTGACGTCACCGGCGACACGCGGCGCACCGCTGCTGGGTAATGCTGGTGCTGTCTCCTTGTATAGAAGAGAGTCCCGGAAAAGCAGCCCTTACATTCCTCACTGCGGCCTATACTCTGCCTGACCAAGTGACAATAAGAGCCAGGGCTGGCAAACGGATGAGAGCCCTTTGCCGATTGGCCTCTGGCAAGTACATTCTAATTGGCCGCTGGAGTCCGTCTCTGATTGGCTATTAATAGACTGGGCGGGTATTGTTTTGGGAATAATGAGGTGGTCGGGATAAAGTTTTCTGGTAAGTGGGACTGTTTGAGTGATTGTGGGGAGTGGGGACCGAAGTGCCAGAGAGCGGAACTGGTGCCTCACAGAATGTGTTTGTAGTGTCAGAGGCAGGATTGTACTACAGGATCTGTGTAGAGGTTCTTTCTACTCTGTATCAGAATGGAATGCCCCATGTTTAGCCCTACAGTTCAGAGGGGCCCCAGTCCTGTTGGACCTCTGCGAGGAAGGACTCTGCTGGAACCATTTACATCTCAGCCCTTTGTTTTTCCACTATAAGTCTACAATTAATTGTTTTGAAATTGGCACTATATTAAAGGGTTTATTTCCACTGACTCGAGCCCCCGGCCAACAATGCCAAGCAAGTGAAAAATGGAGCATATCAGGTGCAATAGTGAAATATGACAACAGAAGTGGAACTAATTTTGCATACCTCCCAACATTTTGGAAATAAAAAGGACAAAAAAATTTGTGTTGCAAAATTTTTTTGACCATGCCCATTTTTGTGGCCACACCCCCTAATTACCATGTTCATTTTACAAAATTTTACAATGTTCAGTTCTGGGGTATTTATACATGGCATTGGCCTGTGCCATCTTGATATTCTGGGGTATTTATACATGGAATTGCCACGTGTCATCTTGATATAAGTTCTGGGGTATTTATATATGGAATTGCTACCGTGCCATCTTGCTATGAGTTCTGGGGGTGTTTATACATAGAATGGCCACTGTGCCATCCTGCTATGAATTCTGGGGGTATTTTACATGAATTTGCCACTGCATTCATTCTGCTAAGTGTTTTATGGGCATTATACATGAAATTGCATCAGTGGCTTTTTTTCAGAACACTGAGATACTTTATAAAGGGCTAAAATAGATGCTTAGCTATCTATTTATTCTAACTTCTGCAGTAACAGCCCCTAAGTTTGCTCATAGCCTTTACAGAGAGATCCCATAGAACTATGGCAGCATTGGTATTCCCTCATAGTAAGCACAATTCAGCAGGAACAGCCCCCTCAGTCTGACCCTAAGTTTGCTCATAGTCTGTACAGAGAGATCCCATAAAACTATGGCAGCATAGGTATTCCCTGTACTAAGCACAATTCAGCAGGAACAGCCCCCTCAGTCTGAAAAAATGCATTGCTTTTCCTAGATTTTATATCCTGTTTTCCCTATTTTTACACCAACATTTATTTATTATTATTGTTATGGTGTTCCCCAGTTCTCTGTTAATGTTGTTAGTGAACTTAAAAGGTCTAAGATATTTGCTATAGTTCTATCTGTAAATATTTCATTCCAATTAGTCTGTGCCTAAAGTCATGCACCGATTCACCTATTGCTCTAGGTTGTGCATGTAATTGAAGGGGACAACGAACCGACTGCTACTGGAACCTTTGGATTTCGTTTGACCAACAATGCCTAGCATTCCGGATCCGGGGAACTTGCACAAAGAAACACCAACGAGTGGATCAGAATAACAAGTTCCGTTTATTGAAGGTCAAACGCATGTTAACCCTTCAGTAATGGAACTGGCAGAGAGGCCTTGCACATGTCCCCCATACTGTAACATTAAAGGTGTGGTTCACCTTCAGGTTAACTTTTAGTATGTTATATAATGGTAAATGCTAACCAACTTTTCAATTGGTCTTCATTTTTTTAAAATATTTATTTCTCTCCTTCTGAGTCTTTCCAGCTTTCAAATTCACTGACCCCATCTAAACAACGACTCGTAAGCCTATACATTTATTGATATTGGTACTTTTTTTTTTATTCAGGATCTCTGCAATTCATATTGCCATATTTCATTCAAATCAATTCATAGTTGCTAGGGTAATTTGGTCACCAGCAACCAGACTGCTGAAATTGCAAACTGGAGAGCTGCTGAATAAAAAGCTAAATAACGCAAACCGCAATAAAAAACATTAAAAAACCAATTGCAAAGTTTCTAAGAAAATCCCTCTGTGCATCATATTAAAGTTAATGTAAAGGTGAACAACCCCTTTAATGCTGCACTGATTAACCCTTGTCATTAACACAGTAAAAAATGTATTTCAGACTCCTGTGCTTATATCCTTTGAGTACAGGTATGGGACCTGTTATCCAGAATGCTCAGGACCTGGGGGTTTCCAGATAATGGATATTTCTGTATTTTGGATTTTCATACCTTAAGTCTATTAGAAAATCACATAAACATTATATCCAATAGGCAGTTTTGCTTCCAATAAGGATTAATTATCTTAGTTGGGATCAAGTACAAATTACTGTTTTGTTATTACAGAGGAAAAAGGAAATCATTTTTAAAATGTTAAATTATTTGATTATAATGAAGACTGTGTTGCAGTCCAATGGACGGGGGGGCAGTGTTGCGTAGGGGGGCCCAGTTGTAAATTTACGTACCAGGGCCCTTAGGGGTCTAGTTACGCCACTGAAGCTATCTAATGTATCAGCCTGTACAACTGATTCAGGGAGAGAATTCCACATCTTCACAGCTCTCACTGTAAAAAAACCCCTTCCGAATATTTAGGCGGAACCTCTTTTCTTCTAATCGGAATGGGTGACCTTGTGTCAGCTGGAAAGACCTACTGGTAAATAAAGCATTAGAGAGATTATTATATGATCCCCTTATATATTTATACATAGTCATCATATCACCCCTTAAGCGCCTCTTCTCCAGTGTGAACATCCCCAATTTGGCCAGTCTTTCCTCATAGCTAAGATTTTCAATACCTTTTACCAGCTTAGTTGCCCTTCTCTGTACCCTCTCTAATACAATAATGTCCTGTTTGAGTGATGGAGACCAAAACTGTATGGCATATTCTAGATGGGGCCTTACAAGTGCTCTATACAGTGGAAGAATGACCCCCTCCTCCCTTGACTCTATGCCCCTTTTAATACAGCTCAAGACCTTATTTGCCCTTGATGCTGCTGACTGGCATTGCTTGCTACAGCCAAGTTTATCATCTACAAGGACTCCAAGGTCCTTTTCCATAATGGATTTGCCTAGTGCAGTCCCATTAAGGGTATAAGTGGCTTGGATATTTTTACATCCCAGGTGCATGACCTTACATTTATCAACATTGAATCTCATTTGCCACTTAGCTGCCCAGATTGCCAGTTTGTCAAGATCGTGTTGCAAGGATGCCACATCCTGGATGGAATTAATTGGGCTGGATAATTTTGTGTCATCTGCAAACACTGATACATTACTTACAACACCCTCCCCTAAGTCATTAATGAACAAGTTAAATAAAAGTGGACCCAATACTGAGCCCTGGGGGACCCCACTAAGAACCTCCAAGTAGAGAATGTCCCATTAACAACCACCCTCTGTACCCGATCCTGTAGCCAGTTTCCTATCCACGTGCAAACGACTTCATTAAGCCCAACAGACCTTAGTTTAGAAAGCAGTCGTTTGTGGGGCACAGTATCAAGCGCTTTGGCAAAATCCAAATAGATCACATCTACTGTCCCCCCACTGTCCAGAATCTTAAGGTGGCCATAGACACACAGATTCTATTTTCGGATCGTGTGTGGCGTGTGCCGACATCTTTCGTCCGGCGGATATCGGTCGTTCGGTCAGGTTTGATTTTGACCCGACCGATCCCGTCGGAGCCCATGGCACATTATAATCTCATTGTTCGGCCATACGGTCATGCCTGTTAATGGCATATCGGGGAAAGATCCGCTTGTTTGGCGATGTTGCCAAACGAGCGGATCTTTGCATCTATGGCCACCTTTACTTACCACATCATAAAATGCAATCAAATTCGTCTGACATGACCTATCCTTCATAAAGCCATGCTGATTGTTGCTCATAATGCCATTCATTAGGACAACATTTTGAATGTGATCCCTTAACAAGCCTTTAAACAATTTGCCCACCACAGATGTCAAGTTTACTGGCCTATAATTGCCAGGCTGAGATCGTAATCCCTTTTTAAATATTGAAATAACATCAGCTTTTCTCCAATCCATAGGCACCATACCAGATGCCAGTGAATCTGAGAAAATCAGAAATAAGGGCTGGTCTAAAACTGAAATAAGATCTCTTAGAACCCGGGGGTGTATGCCATCAGGCCCTGGAGCCTTGTTTACATTCATTTGTATTAAAACTTTTTGAATCATATCCCGAGTCAGCCACTGACTAGATTGAGCGGAACCATTCGTGCAGTTATAAAGTGAGCCTGTGAACCCAGACTCCTCTATTGTATACACTGAAGAAAATAACTGATTTAACACATTTGCCTTTTCTGTATCTGTTACAACCATACTGTTACCATTATTTAATGGAGCAACACTCTCAACCTCTTTTCTTAGCCTTCCGGATTGCTGATTTACAACATTTCAGTGTGTATATTCATTAAATGCAGCTTCTGTCCCTACAGATTTGTAGTTTTTAAACGCCTTTCTCTTCTTTCCCATTAACTTCTTTACTTCTGTATTAAGCCACACAGGATGATTCTTAGAGCTTCTACGTTTAGTCCTTAAGGGAATAAATTGAGAACAGTAATGATTTAATATAATTTTAAAGGACAACCATTTCTGTTCTGTGTTTTTAGCTGAAAACTTATTGCTCCAATCAATGCTCTGTAGGGCAGCCCTCAAGGCACTAGAATTAGCTTTTCCAAAATTCATGATTTCTGTTGCCCCAGTATATTTTTGTTTTTTGCACCAGACATTAAAAGAAATAACATTATGGTCACTATTACCCAGGGGTTCAATGACTTGCACATTTGCTATAAGTTCTGGGTCATTTGAGATCACTAAATCAAGAATAGCATTTTTTTCTGGTAGGCTTCTCAACAACCTGTGCTAAAAAAATTGTCGTGTAATAAGATTATAAACTTGTTCCCATTAACTGATCTAGCAGTACTGTTGCTCCAGTCAATATCTGGGTAATTAAAATCCCCCATTATCATTACTTTACCTAAACTAGCACCCTTTTCTATTTGCATTAGGAGCTTTATCTCTTCCTCCTCACTTACATTAGGGGGTCTATAGCATACGCCTATAATTAATTTGCTGGATTCTTTACAATTGGTGAAGAACTCCACCCATACGACTTCTGCCCCCTCATTTTGTAACATAACCTCCTCCTTTATATGAGCTTTTAAATCCTGCTTAACATACAGACATACCCCCTCCTCCTTTTCTATTGCCTCTGTCCCTCCGAAACAAAGTATAGCCACTGATATTTACTGCCCAGTCATGCAACTCATTCAACCATGTTTCGGCCACACCAATCACATCATATTTTCCTTCCAACACCAGCAGCTCCAGCTCTCCCATTTTACCAGTCAGACTTCTTGCATTTGTAAACATACATTTAATACTGGTACCATATTGAACATATGACATGTGGTCTTCCCTATCCTTAACAGTACCCCCAGCCAAATCTCCTCCCCCATTTTCCCCTTCTTTTCCCACTCCCCTCCCCCCCACACCTAGTTTAAAATCTCCTCCAACCGTCTAGCCATCTTCTCTCCCAAAACAGCTGCCCCATCATCATTGAGGTGCAGCCCATCCCTAGCAAAGAGCCTGAAGCCGACTGAGAAATCAGCCCAGTTCTCCAAACACCCAAAACCCTCCTCCCTACACCAATCTTTCAGCCACGCATTAATCTCCCTACACTCCCGCTGTCTCCTTAGTGTTGCTCGTGGCTCAGGTAATATCTCTGAGAAAATTACCTTGGAAGTCCTCGCCCTCAGCTTTGCACCTAGTTTTTTAAAATCATTTTTGAGGGCTTCAGCACCTCCTCTAACTTTGTCATTGGTACCTATGTGTACCAAGACCGCTGGGTCTTCCCCAGCCCCTCCCAATAATCTGTCCACTCGATCCACCACATGCCGAACCCTAGCACCAGGCAAGCAGCAGACTGTTCGGCATGTAGGGGCCTTGCGACAGATTACCCTATTCACCTTTCTAATAATTGAATCCCCTAGAACTAGAAACTGCCTTTCCTTCCTTGCACTCCCCCCATCACCCGTATTAGAGCCACTGCCTCCCAGGGTGCTCCGAGAGTCAGCTTGCTCCATACACGCCAGTTCTGAGTTTTGGACAAACTGTGGACCAGCCCCCCTACCCTTCTGTCCCCTACTTCCCCTCTTGCCTGTCACAAAACCTTCCTTCCTTCCTCCACTGCCCCTTCTCCTCCCCCCACTCCACTAGCCCCTGCCAGTGGTTGCTCTGCGAGCCTCCTGTCATTCCCCTTGTTTGCCGCTGCTCTAGGTGCTGCAAGTTCACCCCTTAGATATATATATATAAGGGGTGATTCCAGATTCCAAGATGAAAACCCACCGACCATGAAGAAAGGTGATTACACAGACATGAGAGTTCCCTGCTGTAGCAGCTCTAACACAGTTAGGCTCTACTCTGTGAGGAGTCTTGCCCCTTGGCCTGTTTTTACTATTTGTTGAACTGCCTAATGTCTCACTCTCCCACAGCAGCGCCCTTAGAGACATACCCTGACCATCAGACAGAGCTATTTCAATAAATCCCGTATTCAACTCACCCTTTTTAATAGGTCCCTCTATATACTCTGCTGCTCTGCCTGATTGTGGTCTTTCTGAGCAGTTACCTGTTTTTTTTTGTAATTTTTGCTCCTGCTGAAGACTCAGACTCTTGTAGCTGCAACTGTTGCCCTGTTAATGCTACAGCTTGCTTTTCTTATTGGTTGACAGCATTATACTTGTAGGGACTGGACCTGTAACCAGAGATAGGGAGGGAAAAGAGATACCACCCTAAAATACAAAAGCCTGTCTGCCTTGACTCTTTTTACAAGGGCTACATCCTCCATTGATATCCCTGCTTTGGCCATTGCATTCCCCAAGCAATCCAGGGAGTTGGCAAATAACAGGGAATCCTCCTCCTTAACTAAATCACTTATGTGGCCTATGTAAATAACAAACAACTTAAACTGCAGCTAATTTCAGAATTTAATGAATCAACTCTATATAAAATAAGATAAGTTTTAATCCCAAGCGGGTGGCAGAAGTATGTGTTTTTTTCATTTTTTCATAAATAAACCAATGATGACCTACAATGATATGTTTTACTGTATGACTGGCATACACCACAACCCCTTGAGATAAAACCACAGAAGCCATACACTGTGTCTGAAATCTAATAAACAAACTTTTCCAACTGCTGTACATAGGTGTAACTATACCTTCATTACTCCCAACAGAGGCAGTTATATAAGTTAGATCCATATATATTTGGACAGACAACTTTTTTTCTAATTTTGGTTCTGTACATTGCCACAATGAATTTTAAATGATACAACTCAGATGCAATTGAACTGCAGACTTTCAGATTTAATTCAGTTTGTTGAACAAAAACATTACATACAAATGTGAGAAACTAAAGCCTTTTATTTAAAAAAAAGTAATTGGACAATTGACTCAAAGGCTATTTCATGGGCCCAGGTGTGGGCAATTGCTTTGTTATTTGAGGGGGGGTGATTGTATATGAAAGATTTTGCTGTGTACAGACAACATGTGTTCAAAGGAGCTCTCCATGCAGGTGAAGCAAGCAATCTGTAAGATGAAAAAACAGAAAAAACCCATCTGAGAAATTGCTACAATATTACAATATTAGGAGTAGCAAAATATACAAATCGTGAGAAAGAAAGAAAGCATTGGTGAACTCAGCAACGCAAAAAGACCTGGACATCCACGGAAGACAACAGTGATGGATGATCGCAGAATCATTTCCATGGTGAACATCCTTCATAACAGCCAGACAAGTGAACAACACTCTCCAGAAGGTAGGTGTATCGATATTCAAGTCTACCATAAAGAGAAGACTGCATGAAAGTAAATACAGAGGGTGCACTGCAAGGTGCAAGCTACTCATAAGCCTCAAGAATAGAAAGGCTAGATTGGACTTGGGAAAAAAAACATCTAAAAAAGTCAGCACAGTTCTGGAAAAACATTCTTTGGACAGATGAAATAAAAAACAACCTCTACCAGAATGATGGCAAGAAAAAAGTATGGAGAAGGCATAGAACAGCTCATGATCCAAAGCATACCATATCATCTGTAAAACGGCAGAGGCAGTGTAATGGCTTGGGCGTGCATGGCTGCCAGTGGCACTGGGACACTGGTGTTTATAGATGAAGTGACACAGGACAGAAGCGGCTGAATGAATTCTGAGGTGTTCAAAGACATACTGTCTGCTCAAATCCAGCTAAATGCAGTCAAATTGATTGGGAGGCGTTTCATAATACAGATATGACAATGATCCAAAACATACAGCCAAAGCAACCCAGGAGTTTATTAAAGCAAAGAAGTGGAATATTCTTGAATGGCCAAGTCAGTCACCTGATTTGAACCCAATTGAGCATGCGTTTCACTTGTTGAAGACTAAACTTCGGACAGAAAGGCAACAAACAAACAAACAGCAATTGAAAGCCGCTGCAGTAAAGGCCTGGCAGAGCATTAAAAAGGAGGAAACCCAGAATCTGGTGATGTCTATGAGTTCAAGACTTCAGGCTGTTATTGCCAGCAAAAGGTTTTCAACCAAGTACTAGAAATGAACATTTTATTTTCATTTAATTTGTCTAATTACTTTTGAGCCCCTGAAATGAAGTGATTGTGTTAAAAAAAGGCTTTAGTTCCTCACATTTTTATGCAATCTTTTTGTTCAACCCACTGAATTAAAGATGAAAGCATGCAGTTCAACTGCATTTGAGTTCTTTCATTTAAAATTCATTGCAGTAATGTACAGAACAAAAATTTTAAAAAAAAGCTGTCTGTCAAAATATTTATGGACCGAACTGTATATATACTATGTACTGCTTTGCTTGTAGTCACTGCACTCAGCCTCTTATTTCCAGCAGACACATGGGCACTCATTCCATTTAGAAGAAAGGAGGTTCCATCTAAATATATGGAAAGGGATTTTTTACAATGAGAGCTCTGAATATGTTGAATTCTCTCCCTGAATCAGTTGTACTAGCAGATACATTAGATAGCTTTAAGAAGGGGTTGGATGGCTTTTATCTAGTGAGGGAATACACGGTTATTGAAACTAGTGCCAAGGTCCCGTCGCGGTTCACTCTACTGCCTATAACAAGCCCTCCGCTACTCGGGTGCCACCAGGTCTTAACGTGCGAGGACCAGGGAGAGAGTGTTCTGGGCAGGCAAGTGAACCAAATGTTGTAACTGGAATGGAGTCTCCCTGACATTGTCTAGGAGAACTAGACAAGGTCAGGGACAGGCAAGGTCAGGAACAGATCAGAAACACTTAGAAATCACACCCAGGAACTATTGAACTATTGAAATAGACCTTATGTAGGCCAAGGTGAAAAAGGCTTTTAAATATTTGAATTTCGTGCCAACTGCAATGACCTCAGACACAGAGCACACGTCAAACCCGTAAGCAGTTCAAGCGTGCGTCATTTAAGGTTCGGCAAGCAATGAAAGTAGACATGTCGGGTGTCCCTGCCGTGGGTGCGTCAGGAATCCCTGTTGCACCCCCACTGGACCACCAGGTAATATTCTCACACTCTTAGTTGATCCAATGACTGGTCCTATTGCCATCTTGGAGTGAGGAAGTCATTTTTCTCCCCTCTGAGGCAAATTGGAGACGCTTCAGAAAGGGGTTGTTGCCTTCTTCTGGATAAACTAGCAGTTATCCAGGTTATATACAGTATAGAAATAAAAGGTTGAACTTGATAGACTTAATTTTTTAAGCTGACTTACTATGTTTAGCTATGACCAGCTGATTGCAGGCGATTGCGGATTCAGCCTGTGGAAAAACATTCCCCCGCTGCTTCTCAGCTCCTGTTCTGCCTGCACCCTGAAGTATTGTTGCAGCTGGTGTTGGCAGATGCGGTGGGAAAAAAAGGGCAGCAGCATGGCAACGGATTCTCCGCCTGCAGAATCTGTCCCTAGCCTTAAGCTCCCCATATACGCGACGATTCTTCTTGCCGAACGACCGATTTTAGGGAAGCCCAACCAATCCTTTGAAATTATTGCGCGGTTAGTGGGATTCGAACGATCGTACATCTTACGATTTTTTGCCCGACATCTGTCAGGAAATTGATCGACCAGGTCAAAAAATCTTTGTCGGTCCCAGTGCAATCTATCTATGTTTGCAGGGCCAAGCAGGCAGCTCCCCTTTGTTTTCCTGACAAATTGGTCTTTTTAGTTGATGGTAAATTCGTAAGATCTGATCTTTTAAAAATCTCAACATCTATGGCCAGCTTTACTCAGCGTGGCTGAGAGATTGGTGTAGGGAGGAGGGTTTTGCATTTTTGGAGAACTGGGTTGATTTATCATTCGGCTACAGGCTCTTTGCTAGGGGTGGGCTACACCTCAATGATGATGGTGCAGCTAATTAGGGGGAGAAGTTGGCTAGAGGGTTGGAGGAGATTTTAAACTAGGTGTGGGGGGAAGGGTTCAGTAAATGATTCTGTGGAAGGTGGGTTAGATGAGGTAGTGGGCAAAGGAAGGGAAATGGTGGAGGAGATTTGGTTGGGGGTACTGTTAAGGATAGGGAGGACCACATGTCATATGTCATATGGTACCAGTATTAAATGTATGTTTGCAAATGCAAGGAGTATGACTGGTAAAATTGGAGAGCTGGAGGTGCTGGAGGGAAAATATGATGTGATTGGTGTGGCCAAAACATGGCTGAATGAGTCGCATGACTGGGCAGTTAATATCAGCAGCTATACTTTGTTTCAGAGGGACAGAGGCAATAGAAAAGGAGGAGGGGTATGTTTGTTAGGCAAACTAACGTAAGCTAATGTAAAGGAGGAGGTTATGCTAGAAATTGAGGGGGTGGAAGTATTATGGGTGGAGATCTTCAACAATTGTAAAGAGTCCAGCAAATTAATTGTAGGAGTATGCTAAAGACCCCCTAATGTACGTGAGGAGGAGGAGGCTAAGCTCCTGATGCAAATAGAAAAGGCTGCTAGTTTGGGGAAAGTAATGATAATGGAGGATTTTAATTACCCAGATATTGACTGGAGCAACAGTACTGCCAAGTCAGTTAAACAAGTTTATAAACTTGCATTATGGCACAGGTTGTTGAGGAGCCAACCAGTAAAAATGCTATTCTGGATCTAGTGATCACTAATGGCCCAGAAAGTATAGCGAATGTGCAAGTACTCGACCATAATGTTATATAATTTAATGTCTGGTGCAAAAAACAAATATACACTGGGGCAATAAAAAACATGAATTTCCGTGGGGACAGAGGCTGCATTTAATGAATATAAACACTATAATAAATGTTGTAAAACAACAATCTGGAAGGCAAAGAAAGGAAATGAGGAGTGCATTGCGGCTGAGGCTAAAAATCTTTTTAATTATATAAATTAATATAAATTAATTATATAAATAGTAAAAAGATGCGGGTTGAGAGTGTTGCTCCTTTAAATAATGGTACTAGTATGGTTGTAACAGATACAGCAAAGGCAAATGTGCTAATCTATGTATACAATAGAGGAGTCTGAGTCTGTATTATATGCATTCTTGTTTTTTCTACTCTGTACTGAAGACATTAAGTCAGGAAGGGGAAGAGTTATATGCAACAGGGCATGGCGGCAGCTCGCTCTCAGGCAGCAATATATGAACCTGAGGACACTATAGCAGAACTGAAATGCTTGAGCTGGAATGTCAGGGGACTAGGTTCCAAGATAAAAAGAGCTCATGTCTTCCAGTTTATTTGCAGACATGAACCAGACCTTATTCTTCTGCAAGAAACCCATCACGCAGGCCAAAAAACTGTATCCCTTAAGAAATCTTGGGTTGGTCAAATGTTTCATGCTACATATTCTACCTACTCCAGAGGGGTAGTACTGTTAGATAAAAATGTACATTTTCAATTACACTCCCTTAAGCAAGATCCCGGAGGGAGATATGTGATGGTTCATGCTTCAATTGCTGGTCTACCCTTCACACTGGCATCAGTTTATATACACCCCATGGCAAAAGTAGATATCCTAATGCAGATCACAGCTATAACAACAAAAGAGGCATCTAGGTTGGTAATTTTAATGGGAGATTTTAATGCTGTATTGGATCCTCAAATTGACACTAGAACCAGGGTACACTATAGTCGGCTTCCTGTTAAAGATTCGGCGGAAAGTAGTAATTTCACAGAGGCATGGAGATGGAAGCACCCCAACCAGGTTGAGTTCTCCTGTTATTCTGCCTCATAGCTCCCATTCCAGAATAGACCATGCATATGTTTCACAAGAAGTTCTCCCACTAATTAAAGCAGTGACCTATTTGCCTAGAGGCATATAGGACCACTCTCCAATGGAAATCATTATTAGCATAGGGCAGGACCCATTAAATAGGATTTGGAGACTTCCTACACATTAGGTTAATGACAAGGTGAACCAGGTAGTACAAAGAGAAGTTGTCCAATACTGGCAAACTAATGTGGATAATGCTCCTGAGCATATTTTATGGGATGCTTTTAAGGCAGTAACCAAGAGGCGTACATTTCAGGCATTAAGCATGCAAAAAACTCAAGACAAAAAAAAATTGAGGAACTTGAAGCCGAAGTGAAAGGCAAAGAGCAAAGTTATCTTGATGACCCCTTAGAAACAAACAAAACTGATTGGCTCCATTCGGACAGATTACTATCATTGGCCAACACTGAGTTAGCACAGAAACAGCTTAGGACACAGGCCCAGTGAATATTTATAATGGGTGATAAGTCAGGTAAAATGCTAGTGAGCCTTTCTAGGGACCCTCAGCAGACCACTGCAATATCCATTATAAGGGACCAACTGGAAGAAGAGGTGAATACTTCCCATCAAATTTTAGAGGTATTCAGGGAATACTATAGCACCTTATACTCCTCTAAAATAAGTAAAACGACCCAATAGATTCAGCAATATTCGGAAGGTATCCCACTGGCATATCTGAGCCTGGGATCCCAAGCAATTTTAGATGCCCCAATCACAAACGAGGAGGTGAAAAATGCCATTTTGGACCTTCCTCTAGGTAAAGCCCAAGGCCCCCATGGGCTTCCCTCTGAATTCTACAAGAAACATGCAGATGATATAGTACCCCATTTGACAATGCAATTCAACAAAATAGCTGAAACTGATATTCTGCCTGTATCAATGTCTAAAGCTTTAATAGTTATCATTCCAAAAAAGGGGAAGGACATGTCTCGGTGCACCTCCTACAGGCCAATTTCATTAATAAATTGTGATGCCAAAATAGTAGTTGAAAATTATACATTCTGTTTAATATGTCATTGTATTAATCTTCTTATTCTGCATACTATTTGTTATCATATTGATTTTTATGGTTTATGGTTTATGGTTATCCTTATGGTTTATTTCAAACCCAAAATAGTAGCATGATTTTAGCTAATCGGCTGAAGCCTTTTATGTCTAATTTAGTCCATTCAGACCGAGATTTATCCCAGGCAGGGCCGCAGACATTAATGTAAGGTGACTCTTTACTTATCTACAGATATCACATGAAAACAGTGAGAACAGAGTGATCGCTTCATTAGACGCAGATAAAGCGTTTGACTCCGTTGAGTGGACCTTTCTCTGGGCGGTTCTTAGGAGATATGGATTCAGCCCCCGCTTTATTAAATGGATTAGAGCATTATACTCCTCTCCAATGGCCCAGCTAAGTGCTAATAATATGCTTTCCTTACCCTTCCAACTTAAGAGAGGAACGAGACAAGGATGTCCGCTTTCTCCATTCCTGTTCTGCCTAGCTATAGAACCATTAGCAGAAACCATTCGTAATACCAATACCATCCAAGGGTTAAGAAGGGGTAATCTCTGCGGAAAGATATACCTTTATGCGGACGACATGCTATTGTACTTATAAAACCCATGGCCAGGCTTACAAATCGCATTAGATTTGATAACTTAGTATGGTCTTCATGCGTCGGTCAGGATAAACTGGCACAAGTCCAATCTATTTTCCATAGACCAGGCAGTGAAGAGTTTCCCCAACCTGGATACACCCCTGTTGTGGGTAGACAATCTCCTATATTTGGGAATAGTGGTTATTCTGGAGATTAAGCAATACAAATTGCACAATATAGATCCCATTATGGCGGATATGAAAACCAAATTAACGCACTGGGAGAGGCTTCCTTTATCTCTGATGGGTTGGGTCAACCTCATTAAAATTAAATATTTGCCCAAATTTTTATATGTGTTTAGAAATACCCCGTGCTGGTTAACCAAGGCCTTCTCTAAACAGTTGAACTCGCTAAATATTTCATTTATATGGAGCAAAAAGGTCCCTAGGATTAGCATACACTCATTACAGAGGGATACTACTACTGGGGGACCAGCTCTGCCAGACTTTCAAATGTATTATTTGGCTTGAATCGCAGTACTCAAATCTAGGGATGGGCGAATTTTTTCGCCTCGAAAAAATTATGCCCATAGACTTGTATGGTGGCGTGCGACATTTTGCTGGAGGCGAATTTTTGTTTGAAACGAAACGTGTCAAATTCGCCAATCCCTACTCAAATCCAGCTACCGTGTTGTAAGCTATGGTAATGGGTTCAATGGAGGCTTTACGTGTCTTGCCATATAGGGGTGGGGAGGCACACCATAATCTTACAATGTCCATGAAGACCACATTAAAAGCTTGGACAACAGCCCAGAAAATGCTTCGGACAAAGGGTGTACAGTCTTACTCTCCACATGCTCCTTTATGGCAAAACCCAGGATTACAACATTTGCTTGGCATGCCAGACAGTCACTGGTGGGCACGGCTGGGAATTAAGTATATAAGAGACTTAAGCTGGCCATAGACTCAAAGATCCGCTCGTTTGTCGACATCGCCAAATGAGTGGATCTTTCCCCAATATGCCACTAACGGCATGGCGATATTTGGGTTAATTCGAACGTTCGGCCGTACGGCCGAACGATCGAATTACGATGCGCCAAGGGGCTCCGACGGGTCGGTCGGTTAAAAATGAAACCTTCCCGATCGATATCGTGGCCAGATATCGATCGGGAAGACCTGTCAGAAGCCCCCATACACGGGCAGATAAACTGTCAAATTGGTCCAAACGACCGATATTGGCAGCTTTATCTGCCCGTGTATGGCTACCATTATACCCTGAGGGACAATTGATACAACTCGAACAGTAGAATCTTCCAGAGCCAATAACCCAAAATGTGCGTTTCAGATATTGCCAGCTTCATCATGCAGCACTGAGCCAATTCACTGCAAGGGCAATATCAGGTCCTTATGCTCCCGAATAACCAAAGGCATCTACCCTGTCAAGCCAAATGGAGCTTGGATGGATATACCTACACTAACAGATAATGATTGGGTGACTGTGCTACGACATCTGCTACCACCTTTGGTGTCAGCTAAGGACAAACTGATACAGGTTAAATTTCTCCATCGCATCTACATGACACCAGAGAGACTCAACTCTATAAACCCAGATAGGTCAAAAACCTGTCCCAGATGCGGATTAGAAACTGGAAACTGGTTCCACATGACATGGTCCTGTGTTGAGATTCAAGGCTATTGGACTGAGGTCTTCACTTTTATTTCAAAAGTCATGGTGCTTCAAATTGAACCTACCCCAACAGCTGCACTGCTTGGGTTAACTACGGGTCATGAGTTTTCCAAGGAAGGCAGAGTGTTCCTCCAAACTCTCTTGTACTATGCCAAAAAAATGATAGTCCTCAAATGGAACAGACCACTTGCACCTACCATAGAGGCCTGGAAAGCGCTGGTTATGGGGACGTCCATTCGTTCGTCTGATATTGCCAGTAAATCTGCACGTCTATGGCCAGCTTTACTTACTGTGTTACGTTATCTTTGATGAAACAGTAAATTTGAACAAGAATGGCTAAGTGCTTTACAAACAAGTATACTGATCCTTTAGATATCTTTAATATATTGGTAATCCCCTTTAAAAGTTAATTGTTAAAATATAATTTTTTCATTTCTGGCATCAGTTAGAATACCTTAAAAATAACATCAATTTTATTATGCATTAACTTTTTGTTATCTCATCTGATAATCTTATCATCTTAGATTAGCAAAATAATTAAAAACTTTAGTCTAAAAATAGACATGCATGAAAAGAAAAATATTTCAATCATCTCTTTCTCCTTGAGTATGGTTCTGTTTAAAAAAAACCCTGATAATTTACAATGTTATCATGATCCAGAAGAATTTAAGGACAATTTTTTTGGGGCTGTAAGGTTGTGTTTTTTTGACAAAGCTTAACAAAGTAATCATTATAAACATCCCAGCCGTCACATCTGAAGTATAAAATAAATAACAGATTTAAAATTTGCTTTATAAAGCTGGCCATACACGGGCCGATAAAAGCTGCTGACAGCTTATCGGCCTGTGCATGTGGCCCACCGACAGGGCCTGAAATTTGGCCAGATGTCGATCAGTCAGGGTTAAAAATCCTGTCGGATCACAGCTGCATCCCTTGTAGATGCGGTCCCGAGATCCGACCGCCCGTATTGGCAGCATTGTGATCCTATTGTTGGGCCCTAGGGATCAGCCTGATATCGCCTACCTCAATGTGGGTATATCGGGGAGAGCAAAATCGCCAAACAAGCGGATCTCTATTTTATTTTCAACAATGTTTTATTGGGTTTTCATAAACACAACAGATTATGGTTTACAACATATGAAGTATTTCATCTAACATCCCATCCATCATATTAGGTGACTTTAATATACCCGTTAACAACATTAACAACTCTTCTGTCTCTAAACTTCTTTCACTAACCTCCTCCTTAGGCTTATCTTTGTGCTCAGACTCCCCCTCTCACTCCAATGGTAATGCTCTGGATCTCATATTTACCAGACTCTGTTCAACCTCCGATTTTACTAACTCCCCATTTCCCCTCTCTGATCACAATATGCTCACATTTCAACTCTCACTAACTCCCTCCTCACCCCCTGCTATTCCCCAAACACGTACTTACCGTGACTTTCAAGCTGTAGACGTGTCACATCTCTCTTCTTCCTTTGACTCTCTTCACTCTAATATCTCAGCCATCTCATGTCCTAATGTGGCTACCTCTGTCTACTATAGTACTCTCACCACTGCCCTAAATGAGCTTGCTCCTATAAAAACTAAGCGTTCTCGACCCAAACCACTTCAACCTTGGCATACTGCTCATACAAAAGTGCTCCAAAGACACTCAGGTGCACTTGAGCGTCGCTGGCGCAAATCCCGTTCAGAATCAGACTTTTGGAGCTACAAATCTGCCCTGCGCTCCTTTAACACCAGCCTCTTCCAAGCCAAACAAACATACTTTACTTCACTCATTAACTCCCTTTCTAAAAAACCAGCACAACTTTTCTCCACCTTTAACACTCTCCTTTCCCCTTCGCCACCCCCTCCATGCACATCTGTCTCTGCTCAAGATATTGCTGAGCACTTCAAAAACAAAATCGACACTATCAGAAGGGACATTACACTACTCAACCCCCCTAGACTTCCACCATCCTCCCTCCACACTGCCCAGTCTCTTCTGTGCTCCTTCACCCCTGTCACTGATGAGGAAGTCTCAAAGCTTCTGGCCTCTTCTCACCTTACCACCTGCCCGCTTGATCCAATTCCCTCAAAACTTCTCCGCAATACCAATCCTTGTCTAATCAAAGCCTTAACTCACCTATTTAATCTTTCGCTCTCAACTGGACTGTTTCCTTCTCAACTAAAACATGCTCTTGTCACCCCCATTCTGAAAAAACCCTCTCTTGATCCCTCCAATCTTGACAACCTCTGACCTATCTCTCTGCTACCTTTCATCTCTAAACTACTTGAGCGCCTAGTCTACAACCGACTAACCTCATTCCTCTCTGACAATAACCTGCTGGACCCCCTACAATCTGGTTTTAAGCCACAACACTCCACGGAAACTGCCCTGACTCGACTAACTAATGACCTTTTAACCACTAAAGCCAACAATCATTTCTCACTACTAATACTGCTTGACCTCTCAGCCGCATTTGACACTGTAGATCACCCTCTCCTCCTCCAGTCCCTCCAGTCGCTTGGCCTTCGTGACACAGCCCTGTCCTGGTTCTCTTCTTACATCACCAATCGTTCCTTCAGTGTCTCCTACAATGGAGTATCATCTTCTCCCCTACCTCTTTCTGTTGGAGTTCCTCAAGGCTCTGTCCTGGGACCATTACTATTCTCCCTCTATACTTCCTCACTTGGCAAATTAATAAATTCATATGGTTTCCACTACCACCTCTATGCTGACGATACTCAGATCTATCTCTCATCTCCTGATCTCAACCCAGAACTCCTAACTCGCGTCTCCTCCTGCCTGTCCGCTATCTCTACCTGGATGTCGCAACGCTACCTTAAATTAAACCTCTCTAAAACTGAAATGGTTCTCTTTCCTCCAACTAACACCAGTAGCATCCCCGAAGTATCCATCATAGTTAACAATTCCACTATCACCCCCTCTCCCCAGGCCCGGTGCCTTGGGGTTATCCTAGATTCTGCCCTGTCATTCACTCCTCATATCCAGTCACTTATTAAATCATGTCACTTCCACCTAAGGAACATATCCAAAATACGATCATTTATCACCCAAGACGCTGCCAAAATTCTTATTCACTCTCTCATCATATCGTGTCTAGACTACTGTAACTCTCTTTTAATTGGCCTCCCCCTCCAGAGACTGTCACCTCTCCAGTCCATAATGAACACTGCTGCGAGGCTCATACACCTCAGCAACCGCTCCTCCTCTGCCTCGCCATTCTGTCAATCCCTGCACTGGCTTCCGTTACCTTTCAGAATCAAATTCAAATTAATGACACTGACTTTCAAAGCACTTCACAACTCTGCTCCACCCTACATCTCTGAACTCATCTCTATATACTCACCCACTCGCTTACTACGCTCCTCTACTGACCTGCTACTCAACTCTTCTCTCATTACCTCCTCACATGCTCGCATTCAAGACTTTGGAAGGGCTGCACCCCTCCTCTGGAACGCTCTCCCACGGTCTGTCCGACTTTCTCCCAACCTTTCTGCTTTCAAAAAATCTCTGAAAACGCACTTCTTTCGAGAAGCCTACCCTCACTCTGCTTAACTACCAAACACAACACCACATACAACACCACATTTCTCACCCACTTACTTCGATCTTGCCCACTCCCACACCTTGTGTATTACTCCCTTCCCTTTAGACTGTATGCCTATGATGTAGTTGTATAATCACATTTACTTTACAGGGCTACGCAATATGTTGGCGCTATATAAATACATGTTAATAATAATAATAATAAGCATAGAAGAAGAATATACATTGATGCATGACATACCAAGGAATTGAACAAGAGCAGATCTCTACATGTATGGCTACCTTTAGTGCCAGTAGATGTTACAATACCATTGTACACTGCTTGAATACAATGGTTCAATGACTCTTTTATAATTCCATTTATAAAAATGGAATTATAAAAGAAAAAAAAGATTCTCTGAACTGCTATACCTGCTGTCTGCCAAGTGTTCTGTACCTGGTGGGGGAATGCTGGAGATCAAAATATGGAAGATATTCCTTCTGACAAATGCCTTGCAGATGACAGAGACTATTCTATTCTTCATGTGCAGCACTGAATAGTAATAGGCAGCCTGTCAGCTGGAACACCATGGGGGCACTCCACAACATCATATTTATGGGAATAATACTGTATGCCACTCTTACAGTCCCCCCACACCTGGAATAATATACAAAATAAGGATGACTGGGTATTGGGGTTACTTCAGACTCTCTATCTCAGTAGGACACCCCCGCTCCAGGTGTGGCAAATTATCCAATAGCTCAGAGGAACTGAGAGAAAGCACGCAATGCAGGTTAACTGCTAAGTGATTTATTTTTCACAACATGTTTCAGGCTGCTCATCCTTTATCAAGTGTAAAACAAACGGATTAATCACAAACTTTTAAAGGTAGAGACAGGAAGTGAGATCACACAGGGTGGGTGCAGGTTACCTTAATTAGTACAGGTAATTACCATATAATCACATTTCGTATGAAAATTTACTATCATAGTATCCAAACATATAAAAATTACAAAAGCATTTAGTAGAAAAACTATTAAATAGAAAACTTATTATAGAAAAATTTTTTAAAAAGACTTACAAAACTCCAAAAATTCATACATAGTACTGCCCATTATTAGGGCCTACTATGAAAAAGCTTGATAGTCCTGTGTTAATTATGAAAGGAAGGAAAAGCCCGGTAGTCTTACCAGTAGCCGTACAAATTAGTATATTGTATCTATCTTGAGCACAGAGATATTTATCTGCAAAAAGGAAACAGATACAGCATCAGTTTCAATCATAGGCAACATTATAACAACATTAAAGAAAACATTTCACACTCCAGCTGTCATTCATGCCTTTTGGCAGTAATGTGTCAAGTCTCTTAATCCAATAGGCTTCCCTTTGCAGTAACCTTTTATTAATGTTCCCACCTCTCTGGGAGGGGATAACTACTTCCACGACTGCCCACCTTAACTGGGATTAATTATGATTAGCAGAATTAAAATGTCTAGACACTGTAGTGTCTGTAGCTGTTCCTTTTTTTAAATTTCGTATGTTTCCCTTGTGTTCCTTAATATGAGTTTTTATGGATCTTTTCGTTTGACCAATGTACACTAGACCACAGGGGCACTTAAGCAAGTAGACAACATTACTTGTGTCACATGTGGCATAGTGCTTTAACTTAACCGGAGTCCCCTGTGTAGGATGTCGCATAGCGTCTCCTTTAATAATAGAGGAACAGCAGTTACAACTTCAACATGCATATATGCCAACTTTTGGTTTCCCTAAAAACCTTTGAGCTCCTTTTTGTGGGGGGTTAACCTCTGAGGGGCACAATAAATCTCGAAGAGACGAACCTTTTTTGTAACTGAAAACAGGTGGATTTAACAAAACACTCTTCAGTGTTCCTGTTATCCTGTTGCAGTATTGTCCAATATTTATGAATGATACGTTCTATTGCTTTACTATTGGAATTATATTGACTTACAAATGGGAAAACATTCTTGTTACATTTAGGTTTATATGTTAACAGCTCTTTTCTAGGTAAATGACCCACTTCCACGGCACAATTTTCTATATCTTTAGATTCATAGCCTCTTTTTACAAATCTTTGTTTTAACGTTTCGACCGCTGAGGTATAATTACCTTCTTCGGAGGAAATTCTCCGTGCCCTTATAAACTGGCCCTTAGGAATAGCTCTAATCACTTTAGGGGCATGGAAACTAGAGGCTAGTAGAACATTGTTTTTTTCTGTATTTTTTCGATACAAACTAGTACTGATATTGCCATTAGTAATGGTTAATGTGACGTCCAAAAAATGTATGCAATGTCCCCCTGTTTCACTGGTAAACTTAATAGTAGGGTGTGCTTTATTAGCACGATCTACCATTTCATTGAAAGCCAGGTCTGTGCCTTCCCACAGGACTAAAATGTCGTCCACAAACCTGTAATACCCGATTATATGTTGTAAATAGGGTTCAGTCAGAAATAACTGTTTTTCAATTTTGTGGTCAAAAATATTGGCAAACGATGGGGCCACTGCCGCTCCCATCGACGTCCCTTGTCTTTGCCAATAAAATTCTCCAGAGAACCTGAAGTAGTTTTGCTTAAGGACAAGAGAAAGACAATCCAATAAAAAGAATAGCAAATGATGAGAGATATTAGTTTCTAACAGAGCCTCTTCCACATAACGAATGCCTTCGTCTTGTGGGATGGAAGTGTAGAGACTCTGTATATCAATGCTATACAATTTAACATTGTCTTTAACTTGTCCCAAGTCCCTCAATTTACACAGCAAATCTGTAGTGTCTATTAGACAGGTGGAAATGTTGTTAACCAAAGGCTGCAAAAAACTGTCAGTAAATCTGGAGAGTGGTTCTAATACAGAATCTATCCCAGACACTATTGGTCTTCCTGGAGGGGTTTTTAGGGACTTATGTATTTTAGGCAAAAGATACAGTACCGGTATTCGTGGGTGTTCTTTACATAAAAAATCTTTGACATTATTAGGAATAACACCATTATCTGCTGCCTGGGACACGAATAGTTCAATCTCTTTTTTTATAAGATTGGTGGGGTCATTTGCTATTTTTTCATAGTGGCCGGGCGTAAGTTTTCTATTTAATAGTGTTTCTACTAAATGCTTTTGTAATTTTTATATGTTTGGATACTATGATAGTAATTTTTTCATACGAAATGTGATTATATGGTAATTACCTGTACTAATTAAGGTAACCTGCACCCACCCTGTGTGATCTCACTTCCTGTCTATACCTTTAAAAGTTTGTGATTAATCCGTTTGTTTTTCACTTGATAAAGGGCGAGCAGCCTGAAACATGTTGTGAAAAATAAATCACTTAGCAGTTAACCTGCATTCCGTGCTTTCTCTCAGTTCCTCTGAAGGAAGGACGCAGCGTACTCTACAGAGCCCCCGACACGGTCTGACAGAATACTCGCAACCAAACTCTAGGATCGGGGAAGGAAGCACTTACATGCAGCCTCCATACACGAGACGTAAGCGATATCATCGACGAGGCCCGTTTAAAGCACCAAGAGAAGTTACATCTAGCAGTGAGGATTGCTCCGTGTCATCTGCGCAATCATCTGCCGGTTTTTTAGGACCAGGGACTATGCAGGCAACGGAGAACAGACCACGCAACCCGAGAATGACGAATACAAGGGACGATTACCCGAGGAGGAATCGAAAGCCAACAAGGTAAACAACCTTGTAGTTAATCTATCCTCCTATGAACTGAGTAAGTTTGAATTACAGGTACTGAACAAGGGGTTAGGGTTTGTACCAACCCATAACATTGACTATGCTACCTGGGATATCGATTTTCAGAAATTTTTACGGAACATTAAGCTGAAATTACATTTTGGACCATCGGTAACCACAGAAGGCACTGTTATGAATGAGTCTACAGATAAATTTAAATGTTTTAAAAAAGCTAGCTCTTTTGTACCAGATGTCAATAATGATTTTTTATCTGCTTTTGAAAAAATTGTCACATATGAAGTGAAACAGACCTGGGATAAAAATACACTTGCAAAGAATAATTTAACTTATAAAGAGAGGTCAGCTTTACAAAATTTAAAAACTAATGATCGAATAATAATACATAAAGCTGACAAAGGAGGGGCTATTGTGGTTATGGATAAGGATGCTTATTTGGTAGAAGCCTTTAGACAATTAAATACGCCCGGCCACTATGAAAAAATAGCAAATGACCCCACCAATCTTATAAAAAAAGAGATTGAACTATTCGTGTCCCAGGCAGCAGATAATGGTGTTATTCCTAATAATGTCAAAGATTTTTTATGTAAAGAACACCCACAAATACCGGTACTGTATCTTTTGCCTAAAATACATAAGTCCCTAGAAACCCCTCCAGGAAGACCAATAGTGTCTGGGATAGATTCTGTATTAGAACCACTCTCCAGATTTACTGACAGTTTTTTGCATCCTTTGGTTAACAACATTTCCACCTGTCTAATAGACACTACAGATTTGCTGTGTAAATTGAGGGACTTGGGACAAGTTAAAGACAATGTTAAATTGTATAGCATTGATATACAGAGTCTCTACACTTCCATCCCACAAGACGAAGGCATTCATTATGTGGAAGAGGCTCTGTTAGAAACTAATATCTCTCATCATTTGCTATTCTTTTTATTGGATTGTCTTTCTCTTGTCCTTAAGCGAAACTACTTTAGGTTCTCTGGAGAATTTTATTGGCAAAGACAAGGGACGTCGATGGGAGCGGCAGTGGCCCCATCGTTTGCCAATATTTTTGTCCACAAAATTGAAAACCAGTTATTTCTGACTTAACCCTATTTACAACATATAATCGGGTATTACAAGTTTGTGGACGACATTTTAGTCCTGTGGGAAGGCACAGACCTGGCTTTCAAGGAAATGGTAGATCGTGCTAATAAAGCACATCCTACTATTAAGTTTACCAGTGAAACAGGGGGACATTGTATAAATTTTTTGGACGTCACATTAACCATTACTAATGGCAATATCAGTACTAGTTTGTATCGAAAAAACAGGGGCGAGAGAGTTGTGGTTTCATTGGACACAGCCAGTGGTCTTATCTGTGGGAGGTCCTGATCCGCTTTGGTCTGGGAGACAGATTTGTTAAGTGGATAAAGGCTCTGTATAAATCGCCGACGGGGCAGGTAAAAGTCAACAATTGCCTCTCAGAACCGTTTGAGCTGCATAGAGGTACGAGGCAGGGCTGCCCTCTCTCCCCCCTTCTGTTCGCACTAGCGATAGAATCGTTGGCCATTCAGATTCGCAGGGATCAAGGTATAGTTGGTCTCAGATTAGGTCAGCTGGAAGAAAAGGTGTCCTTATATGCTGACGATATGCTGATATACCTGGCAGACCCGGGGGCCTCGCTAAACAGGCTCCTGCAAGTGGTTAACCAATTCGGAGTTCACTCTGGGCTTAGGGTAAATTGGGTGAAATCTACGGTATTCCCAATCGATCAAATACCTCCACTGGCTCTAACCCCCTCCCCACTGCAATGGACCAGCTCCTTTAAGTACCTAGGTGTGATTATTCATAGAGACCCCAAAGAATACATATTGAACAACTTAGACCCTGTCTTACAGGAATACCGCAGGAAAACTACCACCTGGGTCAACCTTCCTCTCTCCCTAGTGGGAAGGGCGAACCTGGTCAAGATGATATTCCTGCCTAAGTTCTTATATAAGTTACATAATGCCCCAACATATATACCCCAAAGCTGGTTCAAACAAATAGACAAAATAACCAGTTCCTTTCTTTGGGAGAATCGGGCCCCCCGCATTAGCCTTGCAGCCCTCCAGTCCCCTAAGTCAGAGGGAGGCCTGGCGTTGCCAAACTTTTTACTTTATTACCACGCCTCACAACTGGTTTATGCTCACTGGTGGCTGACGATGGATGTGAATAATCATGCCCTTTTGGCGGAAGCGGCGTGTGCCACCTCACTAGAGGCTCTGGCAAATCATTTGTACAGAGGAGAAAACTCCACTTTTCCCCACACTACATCTATGACCCCAGTGATAAAAATTTTTAATCAATATCTTAGGCGCATGTACCCCCGCCAAGACACGTGGTCGCCTGGTACCCCCTTATGGGAGAACTCCAAACTCCAACATTTTAAGGGGCTTCCCGATTTTAGGCTTTGGGCGTCCGTGGGAATCAAATACTTAACACAGATTGTAGAGAGAGGGCAGCTTAAACCCTTCCAGGCCTTAAGAGTAGAGCACCAGCTACCAGCTAATATGATATTTCGCTATCTGCAACTGAGCCATGTCTTCCAGGCCCAGTTTCGGGTCCGCCCTTTAGACTTAAACCAATGCACGCTTGAAAGATACCTCCGACAGCCTGGGCTGAAAAAAGCCATCTCATGGATATATGCTATTTTACAGAACTCCTTGGGCTCACATATGGAACGATTACTCCTAAAATGGGAAGTAGATATTCCAGCAATGGATGAGGAGGCTTGGAAGGATGTCATAGAGCAAATTCCAGAACTTTCCATGTCAAATAGGGATAGACTAATACAGATACAATTTTTCAATAGAGTGTATCTTACCCCCAACGACTTGCCAAGATATACCCGGGTACGCCAGACACCTGCTACAAATGTGGGGAGGAGGTTGGAACTCTCTTCCATGTGTTCTGGGAATGCCCTAGTATACAAGGCTACTGGGGGAAAGTACTAGAATTCATTCAAACTAGGTTTGACTTACCGAATATTCGCTCCCCGGAGCTTTGTCTGATGGGTCACACTGAACCTCTTACTTTCCCCCAGTGTCAGAGACTATTTTATTTGCAATTGCTGTATTATGCTAAGAAAGCCATTTTGCTGACTTGGAAGGATACTTGCCCCCCTACTCTGAGTCGGTGGAAAAGATTGATAAACGAAATACTCCCCCTGCAGAAAGCAGTGTATTTAGCTAGAGGGTGTACGGAAAAATTCCAAAAAATATGGGGTCCTTGGCTTGAGCTGCCTGACACCGCCACTCATGTGCACCACGCAATGACTTAGGTCTGGTTGAATTGCTCCTTTTGAAGTAAATGCATGCATGTCGCCTTGATGTACCTAATATGTAACCTTTGACTATCCTATGTAACCAATTGTAAGACACTCTTGTGTTTTCTTCTGTACTTTTGTATGTCTTTTTGAAAAAAGTTAATAAAAACAAATTTTTTAAAAAAAGTTTGTATCGAAAAAATACAGAAAAAAACAATGTTCTACTAGCCTCTAGTTTCCATGCCCCTAAAGTGATTAGAGCTATTCCTAAGGGCCAGTTTATAAGGGCACGGAGGATTTCCTCCGAAGAAGGTAATTATACCTCAGCGGTCAAAACATTAAAATAAAGATTTGTAAAAAGAGGCTATAAAACTAAAGATATAGAAAATTGTGTCGTGGAAGTGGGTAATTTACCTAGAAAAGAGCTGTTAACATATAAACCTAAATGTAACAAGAATGTTTTCCCATTTGTAAGTCAATATAATTCCAATAGTAAAGCAATAGAACGTATCATTCATAAATATTGGACAATACTGCAACAGGATAAAACACTGAAGAGTGTTTTGTTAAATCCACCTGCAAAGGGAAGCCTATTGGATTAAGAGACTTGACACATTACTGCCAAAAGGCATGAATGACAGCTGGAGTGTGAAATATTTTCTTTAATGTTGTTATAATGTTGCCTATGATTGAAACTGATGCTGTATCTGTTTCCTTTGCTCAAGATAGATACAATATACTAATTTGTACGGCTACTGGTAAGACTACCGGGCTTTTCCTTCCTTTCATAATTAACACAGGACTATCAAGCTTTTTCATAGTAGGCCCTAATAATGGGCAGTACTATGTATGAATTTTTGGACTTTTGTAAGTCTTTTTAAAAAAAATTTTTCTATAATAAGTTTTCTATTTAATAGTGTTTCTACTAAATGTTTTTGTAATTTTTATATGTTTGGATACTATGATAGTAATTTTTTCATACGAAATGTGATTATATGGTAATTCCCTGTACTAATTAATCTCACTTCCTGTCTATACCTTAAAAGTTTGTGATTAATCCGTTTGTTTTACACTTGATAAAGGGCGAGCAGCCTGAAACATGTTGTGAAAAATAAATCACTTAGCAGTTAACCTGCATTGCGTGCTTTCTCTCAGTTCCTCTGAGCTATTGGATAACCTGGAATAATATACCGGTAGGCAAGATGAACACTTTCCTCTCATTAAAGAACAAGGAAAAACACAAAAGTGTAACTTTACCAAACAACTGTCTATGCTAGTCCCTTGCCAAACAATGTTTTTATTTAGCACAAAATCTCCTACTTTTATTGATGCAACACTGAGGAAAATGCCAAACAATGTTTTTATTTAGCACAAAATCTCTTACTTTTATTGGTGCAACCCTGAGGAAAATTACAGTAGTTTATGACTGTGGCCACCATATTATTTCTGCTGACATCATCATCTTAAAGGAGAAGAAAACCTAGTTGGCGCAAAAACCCTCCCCCCCTCCCGTGTGTTGCTCACCCTCCCTCCTCCCCCCTGGCCTACCCATCCCGCTGGGCAAATGCCCCTAACTTGTTACTTACCCTTCTGCGCAGGTCCAGTCTACGGAGTTCACCGACGCCATCTTCTTCCAATCGATCTTCTTCCTGCTTTGACCGGCGCATGTGCAATTGGAGCATTTCGCCGGTACGATCTACTGCGCATGCGCCAAAAGTCACGAAGTGAAATCGGAAAACTTTGTGACTTTTGGCGAATGCGCAGTAGATCCGTACCGGCGAAATGCTCCTACTGCGCATTCGCCAAAACGCCGTTCAAAGCAGGAAGAAGATCGCGTGGAAGAAGATGGTGCCTGAGAACTCTGTGGACTGGACCTGCGCAGAAGGGTAAGTAACAAGTTAGGGGCATTTGCCCAGCGGGACGGGTAGACCAGGGGGAAGGAGGGAGGGTGGGCAACACACGGGAGGGAGGGTTTTTGCGCCAACTAGGTTTCCTTCTCCTTTAATGTTTTATGCACCTAGACTTTGGCCTATCGGTTGGCAATCGTATGTATAGCACCTTTTGCCTCCCCAAACAAAAATATCACCCTCCACATTTAGTTGTGCCACAACCATCTTCATTCACAGTATAGTCATTTTTCTGACTTAATCAGTGTTGGACTGGGACAACAGGGGCCCACCCAAAAACCTTAGACCAGGGGCCCACTCTCCGTACTATTATTCTTCCTCTCATATTCAACCTCTATTCTCCTAGCCTCTTTTATTTACATACTATAATCTATTATTCCATCTATTTAGCCTCTTTGTTCACATAGAAATAGGGAATGGCCATGAAATAGGCCACGTTTAGCAGCATGAGGGCCCACTGACACCTAGGTATCCCGGTGGGCCAGTCCAACACTGGACTTCATAATGCAATGCAGGTTGTGGTCAGTGCATGCAATGCCTGCCAAATAAAAGAAGTCAGCAATCTAATGGAAAGTACTCAGATCAGCAGACTAGTGGTAATGTAACGAGATAGCTCCTGGACACCTGCATGGCAATAAAAATACTTCCATGCCCGACTAGTGGTAGATATGAGAACAGCACTCAATAGAAAAAATGCTAGAAAAGTCAGGCTAAACCAATTTGCAACACCTTCAGTAACTGTAACGATCACGTTATCAGGAACCTTGCACAGTGATAAGTACCTTTGGATGCACAGGTCGACCCTGTGGATTCAGGTGTTTACAGACCCCCTTTTGGGGCCCCGGGCTTTCTGCTGTGGAAGCCAACAAGGAAGTGCGTAACAAGTCCATAAGCGAGGTACCGGCAGGAATTTAGAGAAGACGTAGTCAGTGTCAGGCAAAGAGTTCAAGGCAGGTGGCAGGAATCGTAGTCAAGGGTCGGGCAGGAGTCAAAACCAGTATATCAGACGCCAGCGTCACTGGGGCCCAGAAGTGCGCACCTGCGCACCGACAATCTTGGAGAGACACGCCGGGATGTAAGAGACTGCAGCAATCTCTCGGTGAGTGTTACAGTTACATTGAAAAATAATAGCCTGTCTGAACTCAGTTCCATTGTGAATTGCTGGCTCTTTCTGAAAGCACAAGGTGAACAGACTGTTTTGTGGTGTTATTTCACATAAATGTGCACAAAACAATTAAATAAATCATTGCATTGTTGTTGATTTTTCTGGTGTTGATTATAGCACAAGCCATTATTTTGGTTAATTCATTTTTTCTGCCTATATGAATAGTATCAATTCACATCAACAAAAAAAAGTAATTAAATTACAAATTTATTCCATAAAATGGTGTTCCTTCAACACCACCTGTCTGCTACATTCAATGCTATTCTAACATCTTTACCTCAACGGTTTCACAAAACTTCACACCTCAATTCATGCAAATCTGACAAGTAACACCTGCCTCTTTGAGTTGCATGACACAACGGTAATTCTATCACAATAACTACCCAGCATACACAACCACTGTGAATTTCACATATCACCTCTCTGGATAGTTACACTGCACCATTGTGATTGGATTATTGGAAGAATTTATATGCAGAGGATTTCCGTTACCAGTCAGTAGAACTGAACAAGCTGCTCGGATGAGTAGTGAAATGTCTTCAAGGATTTATCCTCAAGTCCAGTTGTTCTAGATTTATTTCTACTACACATACCATGACCTTTAATACAATTTATTTAAAAGTCAAAACCAAAAAACACACAGTTTGCCAGAATTAACATTGACATTAGCTATTACAATAACCCTAGTTATCACAAAACAAATTAGGCACATCACTCTTTAGTAAACTAAACACAGGTGCTGCATTATTTGTAGCATCGACAACAAGTTAAATACAATGTATACTATAGTAAACACTTGGATCTAAACCTGTATTAAGTTTATCTGGGTACATCTAATTCTTAGATGTTTTAAGAATAGATATTGAAGTCCAAAAAAGGTGGTTGTTGGTGGCCTGTACAATAAGATCAAAGTGTTGTATTCGACTTCCATCCATGTTTTAAAAAATTACCATGAAGAGAAATGGGACAAAAAAAATTCTGAAATCTTTTTTCTGTTTTTCAAACTATGATGGCTTTGACCTGTTTTTCTACTGATATCAAGTATATTACTTAGTACACACACCTTATTCGTCACTGGTTAAACTTGCTCACTCGAGAGTTTCTATTTATATAATTCTATTTTTAGAAATACCTGGACTAAATTGGGTGTCAACAACCTTCAAAAATGAGATTATAGAGATTTCACTCCTATACTAGCATGTCTTTTTTCCAGGTACATCTGCATTGTGATGTTTTTATTAGATGTACTATTTGTGTCACTTTATTGCTATGAAAAATTGTATGGAAAAGTGGATATTTGCAATTTGTAAAACCTGCATTAAATAAAGTAGTAAAATACAGTTTTTTCTAATTTCCATTGAATTTGTTTTGTTACATTCGGACCTGCTTACTGTCTTTGTGGAGTTTGCATCCTCTCCATGTCTTGGATTTCCTCCATGTACTCTGGTTTCCTCCTACAGAACATATTGCAGGTTAATTGTCTTCTAACCACAAGGTTGCTATCCCTGTGTGGGCTCAGGGATAACGAGACCCTGATATTCATGAGAGAAGCTGCCCCAGAAGAGAGAAAGATTCCTGGAGATGGATGCCAGTCGGATGGGCTTTGCTGTGCTCACACTGTGAATGGTGTTGGGAGCATGCCCTAAAGATTCTAGCAAGTTATGTGCTCGCTAGGAGAGCTTGGCGCCTCTGAGGATGTCATGGCTGTGGATGACTGTTCCAGCTCTGTGTGAGCCTGTCAGCTCTGTGTGGGCCCCCGGGTGAGTCTGCCTGTGGGAGGGTAAAGAGAGGAAGGATCAAGCATCTCACCTCCTTGTTGCTGTGCCACATGGGAGCAAATTAACTCTGTCCAGCTGGAGAGGTATTTGGGCAGGTAACAATACCTGGGGACAATAATACTCTTTGGGGAAAAGGGACTGAGACTCTTTATCCGCCAAAAGAGGAGTGCAGGACTTTGCCTGGCAGGGAGGTGCCAGGATGGGACTGCAACAGGTTCCCCAGGGTAGTGGGTCATTTATATCATGTGAATGCATATATTTAACTGCAATGTTTTACTTTGCCCTCAAACCTTATATAAAGTTATATTTGTTATACAGCACTGTGTGTGTTTGAATGTTTTTCCTAATGGAGCCACCTGCAGGTGTATACCCGGATTCTATTAGGTGGAGGCACTGCCATTAGAGGTAAATCCCGGTACCCTTTCACCTTGCAAAGGGGACTCAGGACCTGGTATATGGTAAGAATGTACAACCTTGGACCAGGGGGTGTCCAAGAGGGTGTTACAGTTATTAATAGGGAAAATATATAAAAATATAGAAAGGCCAGTATTTTTTTCTAGAAAAGGTGTCAACTAACACCAAAAGAGACAGAATATTGTC
Source organism: Xenopus laevis (assembly GCF_017654675.1). Classification (NCBI taxonomy): domain Eukaryota; kingdom Metazoa; phylum Chordata; class Amphibia; order Anura; family Pipidae; genus Xenopus; species Xenopus laevis. Next base: position 67,857,317 of record NC_054373.1, read on the forward strand.
ACTGACCGTTATGGTACTACCATGTTAAAGTGCTCCAAAGCACCAGCAGCTACTTTCCATTCTATTTAATCATATGTAGGAGAGTAAAGGTTTTGCTAACCATTATGTGCTTTGGTTTCATTTTTCCTATGTGAACGTATTCTGTTGGCAGTTCAGTGACTGGCCAGTAGATGTCACTATAGAAAAGGGTAAAAGGTTTTTCATGCCCCAGTGAAAGTGTTAGCCAGCTAGGCTGGGTCCTTTTTCCCATAGGGGAGTAGTTCCCCAGAGGTTATAAAAAGGGATGTTGCCATGTGTTCTGTGTCTGTCCAGTGCACCATTGGAAGTGGGTTGTGCTGCTTGGGCTGAGGTGAAGGAAGGCCTGAGTATAGAAATTAGTGAGTGTCAGGTCGGAAACTATAATAGGTCACTCTAGGAGTGACAGATAGTTTCAGGAAAGATAGTGAGCAGCTAAGGCTCCAACGAGGAGTTAGTGAAGGGTTAGTATCAGACAGTATCTGTGAGTAATACATTTGTGTAAATGACCTGCTGCCACTACTTGCTTCATGAAGTCTACCACCAGTTCAATACATGTTCTGCTGTTTTAAAGAACCACTGGCGCCCAAAGTTTAATTGATGAAGAGTGAATGCTGTGTGTGCTTATACCAGTGTGGTAATCCCTTCCTCCATACCATAAGTGAGGGCCCCACCTGAGGATAAAGAGTCTAATTATATTGTGCCTATCGGGAGTTGCTGGGAGTTGAACCCCTTGCCCAGGTACCAAAACCAATGGATAGTAAACCAAGTGAAGGTTTAGGAAAACCCTGAGCCATCCACCTGTTACACATATATTATGCCCTATAACATGTATCAATGAAGAAAAAATAAAGCAGCATTCTTCCTATAATGAACATTAGTGGGAAGCAGGTGCTGCCAGTTCAGAGTGCTGGTGACAAACCTGTCCTGCTGCAGGTGTAATGAAGCATACAAAATCCAATTCCGGGGAATAAAGAAACTTAACTGCAAAAAAGTACATTTTACTGGTGAAACCTTTTAATACTTGACAACTACCCCTTGTGTGTGTGTATGTTCAGGTGAATGAAAAGTATCGTAATGTAATCACAGTGACCTGTGGTGGTTGGTCTAAATTTACTGACTATTTATTAAAGGTCAGATTTTCCAGAGACTGGAAAATACAGAAGCCTTGATTTTAAGTGCTGTTGGAGTTGGAAAAAAACAATAGTACATGAAGTTCAACCCTTTGAAGTTACCCCCAGTGCATGTGTATGTATATATATATCTATATATATATATATATATATATATATATATATATATATATATATATATATATATATATATATATATATATATATATATATATACGGCTTAAATTGTTAGCCGAAATGTTGAGATTAAATATTTATTTGTTTGAGATTCTGTTGCAGAAGCAATTCTATAAGGGAGTAACTAAAACACAAAATTTCAGACGTGCAAACTTTGACAGTATAAGGGCATCTCTGCAACATATTAAGTGGGACATGCTTTTCACAGGGATAAATCATTTATAAGGTACAAGGAGGCCAATAAATCATGCAAAGAAGCTATAAGGCAAGCTAAAATTGATATGGAAAAGGATATTGCAGCAAGCAGTAAAAAGAATCCAGAATTATGTTTTAAATATGTTAATAGTAAAAAAATGAATCAGGAAGGGGTGGGACCTTTAGTATCAGAGCGGGGTCAGCTGGTTGATGAAAACAAAATAAAAGCACAGATTCTGAATTCATATTTTTTGTCTGTCTACACATGTTGTTATATAACAGTTTTCACCCACCAGGAACAACAGAGGGTTTACCAAAGAGCCAAATAATGCGGTGTAAACGCATTACCTCTGATACATATATTTATGAACAAATGAGTGAAAATGTTATAGATACCTTTAGAGAACGTGGGTATCCTGAAAAACTGTTGAAAGAATCAAAGAGGCAAATTGATCGGATTTCACGAACTGATTTATTAAAATGTAACAAAAAGGAAAGTGCAACTAATAGAATCCCTTTTGTGACGACCTATGACTGCCATTCGAAGGAGGTACGTAAGGTCATTAGAAAATATTGGCCAATTGTAATGAATGACCCAGGCACCTCAAAGGTGTTCACTGATTATCCTCTATTTGCTTATAGACGGGGGAAAAATTTGGGTGACCAATTGGTACACAGTGATATGAACCCTAATCACTCAAAGACCACCCAAAGATTCTTGGGCAAACCACTAATGGGAACGTTTCCATGTCTCTCTTGCCAAAATTGCAATGCCATCATAAAAGGGGCTGTTGTTTCACATCCCACCTCAGGGATACAGATTAAAATCAAAGGATACCACACTTGTATGTCCACCAATGTCATTTACCTATTGAAGTGCCCGTGTGGGTTAGCCTACGTGGGCAAAACTAATAGGATGGTAAGAGTACGAATCAATGAACATAGGAGTGCTATACGGAATGTTAATGTCAAACCCACATCTGTTAGTCGACATTGGGCCGAATGTAACCACACCATCTCACAGTTGCGATGGATGGTGTTAGAAGAGATAGCAACTAAATCGGGTAACACAGACCAGAAACTCCTTCAGAGGGAAACGTATTGGATCTGGAAGTTAAATACATTGGCGCCTAGGGGCCTTAATGAAGCAATGAATTATACATGTTTTTTATGAATTGTGTCGCTTAATATGTGCCCTTCGTTTCTTACAGTGATGGAGAAGGTGAACATAAATTGAAAAATATAACATAGAATCATCTCCTTTTCCGCAGGTAATCAGTATTTGTATTAACTAATTGATAATAACTACTTATGTTATGTGATAGAAGTTCTTTGTCCTATATTTATAATTAATATGGAGGACTGAATACGATTTTCAGATTTGTTCTGGACTCTGATTTTTGAATTTTTTGAATTTTTTATTGCACACTTTTGAATTTGATTTTTTTTGGAGATACTTATTCACAAGCAACAAATTATGGACTTTGTATCACAGTATATTTCAAATCTCACTATTGAGACAATTTTGGATTGTTAATTATATACAATGTATCATTGCGTGCTATATGGTTGCTGTACACTAGATGGCACCATTTATATGGCTATATAAGCATGGTCGGGATCTATGGTGGGTTGTCACTTGAGGAAGGGCATTTGTTTGTCCCGAAACGTTTGAACATGACTCACATGTCAAGAGCACTACAATAAATTTGGGATCACCCCGCATCTGAACAAGGTATTGGTTATTTCATTTTTCGCATTACACAAATGAGGAACCAGTTCATGAAGGTTTCCTTCTTAATAGTCCCAATTCTAGTAATACAACTAATGATGCATGGTTCACACATGAGGAAATTCAAAAGAGACTGGAACATTTTAAGATAAACAAAGGTCCGGGCCAGATGGTATTCATCCCAGGGTACTTACCGAGCTTAGCTCTGTGATTGCCAAACCTCTTTCAGGATTCATTTAAGGTCTGGCATAGTGCAGAGAGACTGGCGAATTGGTAATGTGGTGCCTCTATTCAAAAAAGGATCCCATTCTCAGACTCAAAACTATAGGCCAGTTAGTCTGACTTCAGTGGTAGGAAAGCTTTTTGAAGGGTTAATAAAGGATAAGATACTGGACTTTATAGCAAATCATGATACTATGAGTGTGTGCCAGCATGGTTTTATGCATAATAGATCTTACCAGACTAATTTCTTTTTATGAGAAGGTAAGCAGGGACCTCGATTCTGGGATGGCAGTGGATGTGATTTACTTAGACTTTGCTAAAGCATTTGATACAGTGCCACACAAAAGGCCTGGAACATAGTATTTGTTACTGGATAGAGAACTGGCTAAAAGATAGACTACAAAGAGTGGTGGTAAATGGAACATTTTCTAATTGGACCAGTGTTGTTAGTGGAGTACCACAGGGCTCTGTACTAGGTCCCTTAATTTTCAACGTGTTTATTAATGACCTGGTGGTGGGCATTAAAAGTACTGTTTCTATTTTTGCAGATGATTCTAAATTGTGCAGAACTATAGGTTCCATGCAGGATGCTGCCATTTTGCAGAGTGATTTGTCTAAATTGGGAAACTGGGCAGCAAACTGGAAAACGAGGTTCAATGTTGATAAATGCAAGGTTATGCGCTTTGACAAAAATAATATAAATGCAAGTTATGCACTAAATGGCAGTGTGTTGGGATATTCCTTAAATAAGAAGGATCTAGGGCTTTTTGTAGATAACAAGTTGTCTAATTCTGGGCAGTGTCATTCTGTGGCTACTAAAGCAAATAAAGTTCTGTCTTGCATAAAAAAGGGCATTAACTCAAGGGATGAAAACATAATTATGCCTCTTTATAGGTCCTTGGTAAGGCCTCATCTGGAGTATGCAGTGCAGTTTTGGACTCCAGTCCTTACAAGGGATATAAATGAGCTGTAGGGATGTAGCGAACTGCCGATTTGGTGTTCGCGAACGCTGTTCGTGAACACCGGCAAAAAATGCGAACGTTCGTGAACAGTTCGCGAACTTCGAACACCCGCTAAAATCGTTCGAATCGAACGATCGAAGGATTTTAATCGTTCGATCGAACGATTTTCATTCGAATCGAACGATCGAAGCATTCGATCGAATGCTTTTCATTCATTCGAATGCTTACAATCGTTCGAACGAATGGAAATCGTTCGATTTTTAGCGGTCGAAGGAATTCGAATGGTTGAATGGTCGAACGATTTGTATTCGAATCGAACGCGAACTCAAAATGCGAACGTCGCGCGACGTTCGCGAACATTCGGCGGACGCGAACGGTCGAAGTTCGCGCAAACAAGTTCGCCGGCGAACAGTTCGCTACATCCCTAATGAGCTGGAGAGATGTGCAACTAAACTGGTTAGAGGGATGGAAGACTTAAATTATGAGGGTAGACTGTCAAGGTTGGGGTTATTTTCTCTGGAAAAAAGGCACTTGCGACAGGACTTTACAAGTACATTAGAGGACATTATAGACAAATAGCAGGGGACCTTTTTACCCATAAAGAGAATCACCATACCAGAGGCTACCCCTGTCAGGGTACCTGTGGTGCGGCTGGGTCGTCCACCGGCGAGGACACCCGCCACATGTCCTTCTCTCTAGCCGCGCCAGCGTGTCTTCGATGGCGCCTGCTCCTCTCTAGGGCGCGCGCGGCGCGCCTCCTGGAAATTTAAAGGCGCGCTGACGTCATACGTCAGCATGCAAAGGCGCGAAATTCAAATAGTATTTAAAGCCCAGGGTGGCTGCTTGTAATTTGCCCATGATAGGATTGTATTCCTGGTGCTCCTGAGCTTTGTGCTATTATCTGATTCTGTCTGAACCTGTCTGATTCCTGTTTTGACCCCTGCCTGGCTATTTTCACTATTCTGAATTCTGGATCCTGACCTTGCCTGCTTACGACTACTCTACAGTTTAACCCTTCGATTGATCACCCGATTTTGACCCTTTTGCCTGTTTGACGATTCTTGTTATCTGCCTGCCTTGACCCAGCCTGTCTGACGATTCTTGTTATCTGCCTGCCTCGACCCAGCCTGTCTGACGATTCTGTTGCCTGTTCCATTTGTACCGTGACCTTCGGCCCAAAAGACTCTGCTACCTGCCGTGCCCCTCTGCTAGCCAGAACATCTTGCCTTGTACCCCTCGTTAAGTCCAGGTGGCACCCAAGTAAGCTGAGGGCTCCTCCCGAAGCCCAACGGTGGTCACACTACTGGTGAAGCCGAGCCGAGACCAGGGTACTTGGCACCTGTTCTGGTATTGGGTGCCGGCCGTGACATTATCACGGGCCATGGAGGACGAAAGTCACGATGAAGCTGCTGCCGCTGCTGCTCCTCCAACTACCACCGAAGTGCTTCTTACCACTCTGTTACAGAGCTTGGAGGATCATGAACAGAAGCAAAATTACCTCCTGCAGGGTTTTCCCAATCTAACCCGACAGCTGGAGGGTACGCAAGCTTCGCAGCAGCAATCTGTTCCTGTTCTAACACCTTCTGTGGGGTCCTCTGCCAATTGGGGTAACTCATCTAAACCCCATGAACCAAAAATTGTGTTCCCCGAAAGGTTCAGTGGGGATCGCACTAAATTTTTTGTTTTCAAAGAGGCATGTAAGCTGTACCTTAGTTTCTTTCCTCATTCTTTCCAATCTGATGAGGAGAAAGTAAGGTTCATAATGACCCTGCTTTTGGGTGACCCCCAAATTTGGGTCCTCAGGCTGCCTTCCTCAGACCCTGCTCGTTATTCCCTAGACACTTTCTTTAACAGCATGGCCATTCTCTACGATGACCCGGATCGTGCATCGTCTGCCGATACCGCGATTCGTAAGTTGCGCCAAGGGAAAAGGGATGCGGAGTTGTATTGCACCGAATTCCGCCGGTGGGCAGTGGAAACTTGTTACCGGTTAAACTAACCTGGCCTACAGGCTCTGTCATGGTGTCTGCATTTGTGGACTCTGGGGCGGAGGGTAATTTTCTGCATACTGCTTTTGCAGCTAAATTCTGTATCCCTGTAGTTTCCCTAAGTGCCCCCATGAGAATAATGGCAGTGGACAGAAGTAATTTCAGGTGTAATACAGAATACAGGTGTAATTTCCAGGGATTCTTTCCATGTGTATTAATAATTTGCATTGTGAGGAGATAGCTTTTTACCTCATAGAAGGTGCTTCCTCTCCTCTTATTTTGGGGTTACCGTGGCTCCAGAGGCATAACCCTCTGATTGACTGGGTCTCAAGGGAGGTGGTTCAGTGGGGTACTATGTGTGATGGAGTATGTGTTCCCTCTGTAGTAGCAACTACATCGCTTGAAGGGTTACCTGCTGCATATGCAGAATTCGCTGATGTCTTCTCTAAAAAGGCAGCAGAAACCTTACCCCCACACCGGCAGTATGACTGCCCAATTGATCTGGTCCCTGGATCAACTCCTCCTCGTGGTAGAACCTATCCTCTTTGATTGCCCGAAGCCCAGGCCATGAAAGAGTATATAAAGGAAAATCTAGAAAGGGGTTTCATCAGACCTTCTAGTTCCCCTGCGGGGGCGGGCTTCTTTTTTGTTGAGAAAAAAGATGGTGGTCTTCGCCCCTGTATTGATTATAGGGGACTCAATAAGATCACCATAAAAAACCGCTACCCTCTCCCTTTAATTTCTGAACTCTTTGATCAGGTCAAAGATGCTAAAATCTTTTCCAAGCTTGATCTTAGGGGGGCTTATAACTTGATCCGTATTAGGGAGGGTGATGAGTGGAAGACTGCATTTAACACCAGGGATGGCCACTACGAGTATCTCGTTATGCCTTTCAGCCTCTGTAATGCCCCCGCAGTGTTTCAGGAGTTTGTTAATGACATCTTCCGGGACCTGCTGGGGATCTTCGTAGTGGTCTACCCAGACGATATTCTGATTTTTTCCTCTAACATGAAGGAACATCAAAATCATGTTCGTGAAGTCTTACGAAGGCTAAGGGGAAATAATCTTTATGCAAAACTAGAGAAATGTACTTTTGGGGTTTCTTCTGTTCAGTTTTTGGGGTTTAACATTTCCAGCAAGGGTCTAGAAATGGATCCAGGCAAGGTGAGAGCAGTCCTGGATTGGACCCAACCCCTTTCGTTACGTGCAACCCAAAGATTTCTTGGTTTTGCTAATTATTACCGTCAATTTATCAAAAAATTTTCCCTCATTGTGGCTCCCCTTCACTAATCTAACTAAAAAGGGTGCTGACCCCACCATGTGGCCCCCTGAGGCCGTTCAAGCGTTTGAATTCCTCAAAAAGGAATTCATTTCTGCCCCAATCCTTCGTCACCCCGACACTGCGCTTCCTTTTATTGTGGAGGTTGACGCCTCTGAGGTGGGAGCTGGGGCAGTCCTTTCTCAAAGGCACCCGACTATCAACAAGTTACATCCCTGTGCTTTCTTCTCCAGGAAGTTTTCACCCGCAGAGGTGAATTATGATATAGGTAACAGGGAATTGTTGGCAGTCAAATGGGCCTTTGAGGAATGGCGGCATCTCCTGGAGGGTGCAAAACATCTGGTGACGGTCTATACTGACCACAAAAATCTATTGTATATAGAGTCTGCTAAACGCCTTAATCCAAGGCAGGCTAGGTGGGCTCTATTTTTCACAAGGTTTAATTTTTCTTTGACTTTCAGGCCTGGGACTAAAAACACCAAGGTGGATGCACTCTCTAGGAGTTTTGAATCCATCTCTTCTGACTCTAGTGAGTGTACTCCCATTATTCCCAGAGAAATGATCATAGCAACCCTTGAATCTGACCTTTCTTCTTTGTTGCTCCCTCTTCAGACATCTGCTCCTGCAGATACCCCTTCGGGGAGATGGTTTGTACCACAGGAGTTAAGGGAGCAAGTATTAAGGGAGGTGCATGATTCTAAAATGGCAGGGCATCCAGGCATTTTTAAGACTGTGTCCCTGTTATCCCGTCATGTTTGGTGGCCATCATTCAAACTGGATGCTAAAGCTTACGTTAATTCCTGCCCAGTCTGCCAAAGATCAAAGTCTTCTCGAAATTCTTCCCAGGGTCTGTTAATCCCCTTACCCATTCCAGTAAAACCTTGGTCCCATTTGTCAATGGACTTCATTGTTGATTTACCCCCTTCTCAGGGGAAAACGGTGATTTGAGTGGTGGTGGATAGGTTTAGCAAGATGAGCCATTATGTTCCCCTTCCACACCTCCCTTCTGCTAAGACTTTGGCTGACCTATTTGTTACCCACATTTTTAAGTTTCATGGTTTTCCTGAAAATATTGTTTCCGACAGGGGGGTTCAATTTGTCTCTAAGTTTTGGCGTGCATTCTGTTCATTGGTTGGGATTGAGTTATCCTTTTCCTCTGCTTATCACCCCCAAACCAACGGTCAAACTGAGAGGGTAAACCAGTCCCTAGAACAGTACCTCAGGTGCTATGTGTCTGACAACCAGTCCGCGTGGGCGGAACTGTTACCCTGGGCAGAATTTGCATACAATAATGCTACCCATTCTTCCTCTGGGGAATCTCCTTTCTTTATTGTAAATGGGTTACATCCCAAAGCTTTTTCCTTTTCTGGGTCTGGTTCCCCTGTACCTTCTGCCAATTCTTCTATCGAACAATTCTCGAAGGTTTGGTCACAAGTGCATGAATCCCTGTCAGCAGCTACTTCCGCTCAAAAAAAGGCTGCTGACAGATCACGTAGAGAGGCACCCCAGTATAAAGTGGGGGATCAGGTCTGGTTGTCTACAAAAAATATCAAGTTAAAGGTGCCCTCTCTCAAACTGGGACCCAGGTTTATCGGTCCCTATCCCATTTCTGAAATCATTAACCCATCTTCTGTCCGCCTGCAATTACCTGTTAATTTTAAGATTTCCAATTCATTTCATGTATCCCTCTTGAAACCTGCTCCTGTTATTCGTTCTTTTTCTGTACCTCCCCCAGTGTTGGTCGAAGGTCAGCCTGAGTTTGAGATCCAAGAGTTCCTCGATTCCCGCCTCGTACGAGGTAAGCTACAATACCTTATTAAGTGGAAGGGCTATGGCCCTGAGGAGAACTCTTGGGTCTCAGTAGGGGACATCAAGGCTGACAAACTTAGGAAGCAATTCCATCAAAAGTTTCCTGGGAAGCCTGGGGGTCCGGTGGCCCCCCCTGGAGAGGGGGTTAATGTCAGGGTACCTGTGGTGCGGCGGGGTCGTCCACCCGCGAGGACGCCCGCCACACGTCCTTCTCTCTAGCCGCGCCAGCGTGTCTTCGCTGGCGCCGGCTCCTCTCTAGGGCGTGCGCGGTGCGCCTCCTGGAAATTTAAAGGCGCAGGCGCGCTGACGTCATACGTCAGCACGCAAAGGCGCGAAATTCAAATAGTATTTAAAGCCCAGGATGGCTGCTTGTAATTTGCCCATGATAGGATTGTATTCCTGGTGCTCCTGAGCTTTGTGCTATTATCTGATTCTGTCTGAACCTGTCTGATTCCTGTTTTGACCCCTGCCTGGCTATTTTCACTATTCTGAATTCTGGATCCTGACCTTGCCTGCTTACAACTACTCTACAGTTTAACCCTTCGATTGATCACCCGATTTTGACCCTTTTGCCTGTTTGATGATTCTTGTTATCTGCCTGCCTCGACCCAGCCTGTCTGACGATTCTTGTTATCTGCCTGCCTCGACCCAGCCTGTCTGACGATTCTGTTGCCTGTTCCATTTGTACCGTGACCTTCGGCCCAAAAGACTCTGCTACCTGCCGTGCCCCTCTGCTAGCCAGAACATCTTGCCTTGTACCCCTCGTTAAGTCCAGGTGGCACCCAAGTAAGCTGAGGGCTCCTCCCAAAGCCCAACGGTGGTCACACTACTGGTGAAGCCGAGCCGAGACCAGGGTACTTGGCACCTGTTCTGGTATTGGGTGCCGGCCGTGACAACCCCCTTCAGACTAGAAGAAAATAACTTTGAGTGCACTGGATGGGTTTTAACCAATAAATCTCTGAGGTTACAACCCCTCCTAAAAACAATACGTGGACAGGTTCTAAATATGGGAGCCACAGTTTTGTCCCTCTATAGTACCGACCACTGGTCATGCATCACTCATGACAAATGACTGCTATCAGGTGCAAACATGGTGAGGAATGTCAGTCTGTCATTTGAGGTCTTATCTACACTGCCCATTTCTCTAGCCAAAAGCTCCTCCTGTGTATGGTTAAGTGCTCTTGCTTTGCATACCAGCAATTCCTGTAAAATCTGTTTTACTGTATTTGAGTGTTCAGAGTTATTTCTAACCATCCGAATCATTTGTGAGTAAGGAATAGTCCTCAGTAAATGTGTCGGATGGATGTATTTCGATCCATTTGTTTCTTATAGGTAGTGGTACTAAAACCTGCTTCTGTAAGGGTTATAGTTAAGTCAAGAAAGGACACTTGGTGTGTATTGATAGTGGCTTTAAGCCTGATAGTTGTCTCAAATTGCTGCTTAGTTCCTCTCGATAACAGAAATAGATTGTCTATAAAGCAATACAGTCTATAATCAGGGGTGTCCAATCTTTTTGCAATGAGGGCCAGATTCGGTGAGGTGAAAATTTATGGGGGCGGACCATTCAGCCTGACATTCTTTGAACCATTAACATCATTTAACTCATTTAAACAAGGAATCGCATAGCAGTAATATTTGGGCACATTAGTGAAATGATCTGCCACTTTGACTATACTGCTGCCTGTGTGCTGAAGGTGTTAGCAATAGAAACATACTGGCACGTAGCGATGCGCCGCTCTCACATACTTCTTTAGTCTACTGTACTGGCACGTTAGTATGTCTATTGACACCTTCAGCCCTAAAGAAGTATGCGAGAGTGGCGCGTCACTCCGTAACTATGTCCTTCCCTTACAGTGTACAACGAAGAAACATCCATCATACCAAGCAGGTGGTGCGACAGCATCATAAAATTTATTGAGAAAATATTCTGTGTCTATTATATAAGAGGGTGTCTTTACTACCACTGGTTGCAAGTGATAATCAACAAACTGAGCCATAGGTTGTAACAAAGATCCCTTGGCACTCACAATTGAATGGCCCAAGGAGATGTAATATGTTTGTGTATTTTGGGGAGTGTGTATATAATGGGGCATTTGGGGAATTCCCTTATGCGAAAGTTACTAGTACTCTCAGTAAGGTATCCCATTGTACATCCCATTTGTATTACCTTATCCACTTGTTTTTTAAACTTATATGTTGGATCTCCCTGTAAATTTTGATACACATCACTGTCCCCCAGTTGTTTCAAAATCTCCATCTGATCTCCAATCACGACTATACCGGATTTGAATTTTTGGCGCCAAATCCTTTTTAAAAGGCCAATTCTCCATTTTGACAAAGCTGGCTTCTGTTTACAGATCCTGCTGAAGCATTTATAATGTGTTTGAATTCCTGGTTTTTGACTCCTGCCTGATTATTGATTTGATTCCTGCTGCCTGGCTTGACCCTTTGGCTGATATTCGACTACGTCTTGTCTATTCCTTGCCGGTACCTCGTTTTGAACTTGTTATTAGGCACAACTCCTGGTTGGTTCCGCAGCAGAAAGCTCGGGCCCAACAGGGCTTCAGTGAACACCTGAATTTTCAGGGGTGCCTTGCGTATCCGAGTGTACTGCACGGAAATACATTTTTCAAAAGAGCAAACAGATTTTTTTATATTTAATTTTGAAATCTGACATGGGGCTAGACATATTGTCAGTTTGACAGCCATGTGACTTGTGCTCTGATAAACTTCAGTCACTCTTTACTGCTTTACTGCAATTTCCAGTGATATCACCCCCTCACTTTACCCCCAGCAGCCCATCAGCAGAGCAATGGGAATGTAACCAGATAACAGCTCCCTAACATAAGATAACAGCTGCCTGGTAGATCTAAGAACAGCACTCAATAGTAAAATCCAGGTCTCACTATGACACATTCAGTTACAGTGAGTAGGAGAAACAGAAACAGCCTGCAACAAAGCAGTTCCATCCTAAAGTGCTGACTCTTTCTGAAACCACATGACTAGGCAAAATGACCTGAGATGGCTGCCTACGCACCAATATTACAACTAAAAAAATACACTTGCTGGTTCAGGAATTAAATTTTATATTGTAGAGTGAATTATTTGCTGTGTAAACAGTGAAATTTAGAAATAAAAACTACATCATAAAAATCATGACAGAATCCCTTTAAGGGAAGAAATTGAGAACAGTAATAATTTAATATCATTTTAAATGACAACCATTTCTGTTGCCATATGCTCTGAAGGGCAGCCCTCAAGGCACTAAACTTAGCTTTACTGAAAGTCATGGTTTGTGTTATAAACTGGGAAGTTTATATTTGTTTTTTGAACCAGACATTAAATGATATCGCATTATGGTCACTATTACCCAGGGGTTCAATTACTTTCACATTTGCTATACATTCTGGGTCATTAGAGATCACTAGATCCAGTGTAGAATTTTTTCTGGTTGGTTCCTCAACAACATGAAATTGTCCTGCAACAAGTTTAGAAACTTGTTCCCATTAACTGACCTGGCAGTACTGTTGCCCCAGTCAATATCTGGGTAATTAAAATCGCCCATTAGCATTACTTTACCCAAACTAGCAGCCTTTTTTATTTGCATCAAGAGCTTAGCCTCCTCCTCCTCACTTACATTAAGGGGTCTTTAGCATACTCCTACAATAAATTTGCTTAACTCTTTACAATTGGTGAAGAGCTCCACCCATAAGACTTCCACCCCCTCATTTTCTAACATCACCTCCTCCTTTGTATTAGCTTTAAACCCTTTCCCTGCCAGCCGTTTTGTCCTAGATGCGAACATCTACTGCCAAGCAGTTTTTAGATATTTTGCACTCTTTCACTTTAAGGGCCTTTCCTGGGGTGGCCTTTTAGTTTAGCCAGATAAACAATATATTGTTTTTTTCAGGACAATCTGAACTTTCACAATATGCAATAATTTTGGTGTAATTCTACTTCTGTAAAAAAATATAGGCTTCTAAGTGTCTAATAAAATGAAAAAAATGTTTCACAAAGAACAATCACATATATCAGAAACATCATTTATTTTATGTACGAGAACACAGCCGATTTAGAAAGGTCTATGTCTCCTGAACGCGGCAATACCAAATATATATAGTTTTATGGAGATTTCTCACTTGTATAGCTCAAAATCTACAAGCAGTAAACTACCAAATTTCCAAAGCACCGCTCCCCAAACGACATACTTCTGATTTCAAGGCCAAACATTCCGCTAACAGTAGGTTTACCCTAGAAAACTACCCATTATTATAAAAAACAGATTCTGATGAATCAAAAATGGGTAAATATATCTTTGTACTCCAAACTACCAAGTTGCAATTGTTTCCTAAAGTTATAATGTTTTATAGAAATTGGTGAATTTTTTGAAAAATGACCTCAAAGCTCACACTCTACAGCATCATTACTCCCACACATCATTAGGTATCAATGTAAAACACCCCAAATATGAAAGCCTTGGGTCCACTGAAAAGAAGACCCATATTTGGTCTGTCATTCCAGATACTGCAAAATCAACACATTTACATAGTTTTGGGGGCGGCAAAGGTAGAAAAAAGTACGTTCACCCCAGAAAACCATATATTTTCAGAAAGTACACATTCCCCTGAATCCAAATTGGGTATGCATGTCTTTGTACTCCAAAGTACCAAGCCGCAAACCATTCCTAAATATGGTGATTTTGGGGACATTTCCAAAAATCACTTCAAAATTTCTACCCTGCAGCAGCATCATATTACCCACATACTTTTAGGTATCAAAACAAATCACCCCAAATATGAAAGCCTAGGGTCCTCTGAATAGTTTTATGCCCAATATGTATGGGTGTACCCAAGCATGTGGCATATAGGGGCCCCAAAAGGAAGACCCCCATATGGTCTGTCATTTCAGGTACTGCAAAATCAACACATTTACATAGATTTTGGGGGGGCAAAAGTAGAAAAAAGTAGGTTCACCCCAGAAAACCATATATTTTCGGAAAGTACACATTCCCCTGAATCCAAATTGGGTATGCATGTCTTTGTACTCCAAAGTACCAAGCCGCAAACCATTCCTAAATATGGTGATTTTGGGGACATTTCCGAAAATCACTTCAAAATTTCTACCCTGCAGCATCATATTACCCACATACTTTTAGGTATCAAAACAAATCACCCCAAATATGAAAGCCTAGGGTCCTCTGAACAGTTTGATGCCCAATATGTATAGGTGTACCCAAGCACGTGGCATATAGGGGCCCCAAAAGGAAGACCCCCCTATGGTCTGTCATTGCAGATACTGCAAAATCAACACATTTACATCATTTTGAGGGGGGCAAAAGTAGAAAAAAAGTACGTTCACCCCAGAAAACCATATATTTTCGGAAAATACACATTCCCAAGAATCTAAATTGGGTATGCATGTCTTTGTACTACAAAGTACCAAGCAGCAAACCATTCCTAAATTTGGTGATTTTGGTGACATTTCCAAAAATCACCTCAAAATGTCCACCCTGCAGCATCGTATTTCCCACATACTTTTAGGTATCAAGATAAATTACCCCAAATATGAAAGCTTAGGGTCCTCTGAACAGTTTCATGCCCAATATGTATAGGTGTACCCAAGCACGTGGCATATATGGGCCCAAAAATAAAGACCCCCATTTGGTCTGTCATTTCAGATACTGCAAAATCAACACATTTACATAGATTTGGGGGCAGCAAAGGTAGAAAAAAGTACGTTCACCCCAGAAAACCATATATTTTCGGAAAGTACACATTCCCCTGAATCCAAATTGGGTATGCATGTCTTTCTACTCCAAAGTACCAAGCTGCAAACCATTCCTAAATTTGGTGATTTTGGTGACATTTCCAAAAATCACCTCAAAATTTCTCCCCTGCAGCATCGTATTTCCCACATACTTTTAGGTATCAAAAGAAATCACCCCAAATATGAAAGCTTAGGGTCCTCAGAACAGTTTGGTGCCCAATATGTATAGGTGTACCCAAGCACGTGGCATATAGGGGCTCCAAAAGGAAGACCCCCATATGGTCTGTCATTTCAGGTACTGCAAAATCAACACATATACATCGTTTTGAGGGGGGCAAATGTAGAAAAAAGTAAGTTCACCCCAGAAAACCATATATTTTCGGAAAGTACACATTGCCACCAATCTAAATTGGGTATGCATGTCTTTGTACTACAAAGTACCAAGCCACAAACCATTCCTAAATTTGTGATTTTGGTGACATTTCCAAAAACCACCTCAAAATTTCTTCCCTGCAGCATCGTATTACCCACATACTTTTAGGTATCAAGACAATTCACCCCAAATATGAAAGCCTGGGGTCCTCTGAACAGTTTTATGCCAAATATGTATAGGTGTACCCAACCAAGTGGCATATAGGAGCCCTAAAATGAAGACCCCCCCCTGTATGGTCTGTCATTTCAGGTACTGCAAAATCAACACATTTACATCGTTTTGGGGGGGGCAAAGGTAGAAAAAAGTAAGTTCACCCCAAAAAAACATATATTTTTGGAAAGTACACATTCCCACGAATCTAAATTGGGTTAGCATGTCTTTGTACTACAAAGTACCAAGCCGCAAAACATTCCTAAATTTGGTGATTTTGGTGACATTTCCAAAAATCACCTCAAAATTTCTACCCTGCAGCATCGTATTTCCCACATACTTTTAGGTATCAAGAGATATCACCCCAAATATGAAAGCCTAGGGTCCTCTGAACAGTTTGATGCCCAATATGTATAGGTGTACCCAAGCACGTGGCATATAGGGGCTCCAAAAAGGAAGACCCCCATATGGTCTGTCATTTCAGGTACTGCAAAATCAACACATTTACATCGTTTTGAGGGGGGCAAATGTAGAAAAAAGTAAGTTCACCCCAGAAACCCATATATTTTCGGAAAGTACACATTCCCACGAATCGAAATTGTGTATGCATGTCTTTGTACTACAAAGTACCAAGCCGCAAAACATTCCTAAATTTGGTGATTTTGGTGACATTTCCAAAAATCACCTCAAAATTTCTACCCTGCAGCATCGTATTTCCCACATACTTTTAGGTATCAAGAGATATCACCCCAAATATGAAAGCCTAGGGTCCTCTGAACAGTTTGATGCCCAATATGTATAGGTGTACCCAAGCACGTGGCATATAGGGGCTCCAAAAAGGAAGACCCGCATATGGTCTGTCATTTCAGGTACTGCAAAATCAACACATTTACATCGTTTTGAGGGGGGCAAATGTAGAAAAAAGTAAGTTCACCCCAGAAACCCATATATTTTTGGAAAGTACACATTCCCACGAATCGAAATTGTGTATGCATGTCTTTGTACTACAAAGTACCAAGGCGCAAACCATTCCTAAATTTGGTGATTTTGGGGACATTTCCAAAAATCACTTCAAAATTTCTAGCCTGCAGCATCGTATTACCCACATACTTTTAGGTATCAAGACAAATCACCCCAAATATGAAAGCCTAGGGTCCTCTGAACAGTTTGATGCTCAAAATGTATAGGTGTACCCAAGCACATGGCATATAGGGGCCCCAAAAAGAAGACCCCAATATGGTCTGTCATTTCAGGTACTGCAAAATCAACACATTTACATCATTTTGGGGGGTGCAAAAGTAGAAAAAAGTACGTTCACACCAGAAAACCATATATTTTCAGAAAGTACACATTCCCACGAATCTAAATTGGGTATGCATGTCTTTGTACTCCAAAGTACCAAGCCGTGACATTTCCTAAATTTGGCGATAAAAGCAACGGTTTTTAGATTTCTGAAAATTGCCTAAAAATATTGCAATTGGCCGCATTTATCTCACCCAATTTCTTACATACAATTGTAAAACACCATAGATACTGATGCCAAGGGTCTACTGAACCGTTTGATGCCCAATATGCATTGATATCCCAAGGCAGCTGGCATGTGCGGACCCCAAATGAAAATAGTGCATATGATTTTTCTCCGCTGCCGATTCGCCCTCTGTGAACATAGACCCTTGACTTCATATTATGTGCCTCAAGACCCTCCTAACAGCAAAGACCCCCCAAAACCATATATTTTTGGAAAGTACACATTCTAACGAATCCAAAAAAGATAAAGACGTCTTTCTACACCAAACTACCAAACTGCAAAGCTTTTCTAAACGTAGAGGTTTTTACAACATTTCTGAAAATCGCCTAAAATTGTTGCAGTTTGCCGCATTTATCGCACACAATGTTTTACTTATGAAGAAAAATCACCCTAAATATGGACGTCAGAGGTCTACTGAATAGTTTGATGCCCAATATGCATAGATTTACCAAAGTATTTGGCGTGTATGGACCCCAAATGAAAAACGTGCATATGACTTTTCACGCTAGCCAACTAAGCTGCAGAAAAGAGAGCCCCAACTGTGCGTTATGTGTCGTAAGTTCCACAAAATGTAAAAAGACCCCCAGAAAACTACAGATGAAGCCACTTGGATTTGTGAGTTAAATGCGTCATGACTCAGAGTTAATTGAAGAAACTGTGTTATCTAAAGTCATCTTAACTCATTTAATGCATTTAACCTTTTCATTAGCATACCAAAGCACCATTGTTCACAATGGTGAATGCTTTAATTAGATGGGATGTTGTGACACAGTTTTCTGTGTTAAATGAGATAAATGGGATATCTGTGTTTAGTTATTCTGTGTCAAACAGACAAACCAAAGTGGCTGCATCTGTATATATTTTTGGAAAGCATATATTCTGGCGAATCAAACTAAGTAAAATAAATTTTTCTATATACCAAAGCACCAAACAGCAAAACATACTAAAGATTCATAAGGAACAATAATGCAGGGATAAAATTGCAATAAAACCACAAAAATGGTGTAAATCAATGAAATAACAAAATAATTGATCCGACAGCGTAATTAGTGGCCGAAATCGATTATCCAATAGTCACGCTGTCAAAATAACATGTTTTTAGGCAAAACAAACGGTACAATGAATAAGTAAAAAAAAAAACAAAAAACACATGTTTGTGAGTTTTTGTGTATACATGTACCGTTTTTGTAGCAGGAGGATCGCTGGAACCGATGGAGGCAGCCAGAACAGCATGTCTGCAGCAGTAAGTGTGTGGGCGGCTGTGGAGGAAGGAAGAGGTAAGAGAGAAGCAGCAGCAGCGCTATTTGCAGCGCGTTTGCGACTTTGAAGTCAGATCTGCAACAATCGTGTCGCAGATCCGACTCGACAGCCCCCCAGCCTTGTTGCCCAGGGGGCTGTCAACCCTTCTGACTCTCTGCGGAGGCGGCAAAAGCAGTGGAGTAACTAGATGCTACTGGGCCCCACAGCAAATTAATTTTAGGGCCCCCAACATTTCCAGAGGTTGTCCTGTTTTACCAATATATATTGACATTTCTCATTGATTAGTGCCTCATAGGCCCCCTATACCTCCTGGGCCCCCCTGCAGCCGCAGGGTCTGCTTCCTCTGTAGTTACGCCCCTGGGCAAAAGCCGACGATGCAGAGAGAAGGGCTCAGCTGCAGGAGAACGTACAAGGTACGTTCTTGGCAGCCTGAGCACCCAACCGCCAGCACGTACGCCGTACGTGCTTGGTGGTTAAAGGGTTAAACCCTGCCAAACAAACAGACATACCCCTCCTCCTTTTCCATTGCCTCTGTCCCTCTGAAACAAAGTATAGCCATTGATATAAATTGCCCAGTCATGCGACTCCTTCAGCCATGTTTTGGTCACACCAATCACATCATATTTTCCCTCATGCACCAGCACCTCCAGCCCTCACATTTTACCAGTCAGAATCCTTGCATTTGCAAATATACATTTAATACTGGTACCATATTGAACAAATGACATGTGGTCCTCCCTGTCCTTAAAGGATCAGTAACAACATTTTTTTTAACAAAAAATTCATTAGTATAGAACGAAAAAAAACCACAAAGCCAAATTAAACTTTTAAATCGCTAAGTCTTTAAGAAAAACTGCGCTGCTTGCGCTCCTCTTCAGAAAAGGCGACATGGCGATGATCCATCATGCAGCGCTCGATTTTCGCTCCCTGGCTATATACTATAAGGAATGTTTCGGAAAGTTATTTCTTTTTTTTTTTTCAAATTGTTTTTATTGAAAGTCAGACATGTACAATCATGAAAACAGTAGGGTCTACCAGAGGCCCACGGAAATAAGTGGAGTAATATATAGATACATGTACATGTGTCATAAAGTCAATAATGAAATAGAATGACAAACCAAAAAAAAGAAAAACAAACAAACAAACAGGGAGTTTATGCTCTGATATAGAAAGGTAAATGAGAAGAAAAAAGATAAAATAAAATAAAATCAAAGTATTTCCTTAGGTCAAGGTCGGTTACCGTAAACATGAGGCTAAGAGCCTGTTAGTTCGCTGAGTCCTGGGGGGCGAGGTTGGAACTGCCGCGTTTCCACAGAGAGTAGTCTGAACATATTGAAAAGTTTCCCGCAATAGTGGATTATCCCTAAGAGTTTCTAAGTTATACCAAGTAGTGTTTTGAAAAGCATATGTGGTCAGATATTTAAGTGGATATGGGAGGCTATTGATGTAAGTGCCCCAAATAGAGAAGAATTTGTCTACCTGTTGTTCTTTCTTGGCCGTGGCCTCCAGCCAGTCCATATGGAAGATGTAATGTAGCTTTTGTTTGGTAAGTTGAAGGGATGGGCTGTCCGTAGAGAGCCATTGATGTAAGATTGCCTTTCTAGACGCTGCTGCCAATCGGGTCGCCAGGTGTTTCTCTTCTCTAGTTAAGTTTATATAATGTTTCACCGAGCTAAACAGTGCCCATTCCAAATTAGGTTGAATCAATTTGTTAGTCATCTGCGTCCAGTAGGAGGAGACATCCTGCCAAAAGTCTGAAATTTTAGGGCAAAACCAAAACATGTGCAAGAGATCTGCTTTGGGGGCTCGACATCGAGTACAACCATCCGAGGGGAGATTACCCATTTTATAATGTCTTTCGGGGGTTAAATATGAATTGTGGAGAATCTGTATGGTCATTTCTTGATATCGACTGGCTGGGAGCAATTTCATCATACGGACATGGAGCTTCAAAATGTCCGAGGGGTTCATTTGCGGTATGGATAGCATCCATTTAAACAAAGAGTCCCCTACTGTGTCTATATCTATGCTAGTGCGAATTACGCTATAGATTTGGGAGGTAGAACGATACGTTCGTTGGTCTTTCCAAAGAGTGTCTATCGCAAGACTAAAGCCCCTATTTCTTATATCGTGAGTAACAGTTCTAGCGAAATGTAATAACTGCATACTGAGGAAAAGATAGGGTTTGGTAAATGGAAATTTTTCAATTAAGTCTGCCAGGGATAGCAAGTCTAAGTTGTTTTTAACTAGATCACGTACAGTATATAAACCTTCTCTTTTCCAGGCCTGTAAGATTGGGTTCGACATGCCTATAGGAAATTTCGCATTGCCCAGCCAGGTAAGATATGGTGAATGTTGTTGAGAAAGTTGGGACTTTAGTCTTAGGGAACGCCAAGTTTTATAGGTGTCTGCAAAAAGCGGATTATCTTTTAAAGGTTGCGGAATGGCCGAAGGCGGGGAATGTAGGAGATAATTTAAAGTCAGTCCGCAAGAATGGGATCCATCTAGATCTATCGTTGTAAACCAGTTTCGATCTGCAAGCCAGTCCCCGGCAAATCGTAATAATGCAGCGTCATTATATTCTTTAATATTTGGCAAATTGACCCCCCCCAAGTCCTTGGGTAGATGCAACTTATAAAGACTAATTCGGGAACGTTTGTTCTGGCAAATAAACGTACAAAGTATTTTCTGTAAGCGCTTCAGGTCAGATTTCGTTATACAATACGGCAACATTTGAATGGGATATAAAAGTTTTGGAAATAGAATCATTTTAATAAAGTGGATTCTACCTAGAAAGGTTAGATTTATATGTTTCCATTGAATAGTTTCTTGGTGAATCTTATCAATTATAGCTCGGATATTTAATTGGTAAGTGTCTTTATGATGTTTTGGTATTTTGATACCTAAGTATTTAATATAATGGGTGGCCTTTTTAAAGGGGAAGTCCGGCGGCCAGTTTTGTTTCGTCGAGTCATGTAATAGTAATGCTTCAGATTTATCCGCGTTAATTTGGAAGCCAGCTATTCAGCCAAATCTGTGGATTATAGAGAGTAGGTGCGGAATCTCCAAGGCTGGAGTCTGTATGAAAAGCAATATGTCGTCCGCAAAAGCTGTGACTTTTAATTGGGTGTGGTTAATCAATATCCCGGGTAATCGCGGATCTTTCAGAAAATGACGTAGGAGAGGGTGCAATGCCAAATTGAAAAGTAGGGGAGAAAGTGGGCATCCCTGTCTTGTCCCTCTATATATTGTAAATCTATCAGAATTTGAATTATTAACCGTAACAAAGGTACGGGGGTCTGAGTACAGATTATTGAATAGGTTAAGCATGTGTATGCCGAAGTGTTGGAATTTTAACAACCTTTTAATATGGGTGTGTGAGATCCTATCAAAGGCTTTGTCTGCATCTAAATTTAACAGCATACCTTGTTTCCTTTTATCTAGATAAATTGGGAGATAAAAATGATAGACGGTCGTCTATCATTTTTATCAATGATAGACGACCGTCAGTATTTGCCGAATGGACTTCACAGGTTGTCTACGTTTGAGGAAGCCTACTTGGTGTTTGGTAATTATGGTGGGTAGGATAAGTTGCAATCTGTCAGCCATAATTTTAGTTAATATTTTCAGATCTTGGTTAAGCAGGGAAATCGGCCTATACGATGTTCGGTCGGTTGGGTCCTTCCCTTCCTTTGGAATTAGAATTATTCGTGCAATATTTGCTTCACTCCACAGCGGTGAGCCTTGTAGAATAGCGTTATACAGTTTTGTCAAGATAGGGGAAACTTCATTCACTAATAAGGTAAGTTATTTCTTAATAAAGACTTAGTGATTTAAAAGTTAATTTGGCTTTGTGTTTTTTTTTCATTCTATACTAACTATACCAACTTTAACAGTACCCCCACCCAAATCCCCTCCCCCATTTTCTCTTCCTTTGCCAATTACCTTATCTAAACTGTCTTCCATGGAATCCTTACCTGAACACCCCCCCAGCCTACTTTAAAATCTCCTCCAACCCTCTAGCATTTTCTCCTCCTAACCAGCTGCACCATCATCATTGAGGTGCAGCCCATCCCTAGCAAAGAGCCTGTAGCCAATTGAGAAATCAGCCCAGTTCTCCAAAAACCCAAAAGCCTCTTCCCTACACCAATCTCTCAGCCACGCATTCATCTCCCTAAGCTCCCACTGTCTTCTTAATGTTGCTCGTGGCACAGGTAATATCTCTGTGAAAATTACCTTGGAAGTCCTAGCCGTCAACTTTACACCTAGTTTTTTAAAATCATTCTTGAGGAATTCACCACCTCCTCTAACCATGTCATTGGTACCTATGTGTACCAAGACCGCCCAGCCCCTCCCAATAATCTGTCCACTCGTTCTACCACATGCTGAACCCTAGCACTAGGCAAGCATCAGAATGTTCGGCATGAAGGGTCCTTACAGAATATTACTGTAATAAAAACTCACCCTGGTGGTCACGCCTGCCGGCCCCTCGGCAGGGACTCCTGCCTCCTTGGGATTTAAAGGCACAGGCGCGCTGACGTATGACGTCAGCGAGCAATGGCGCAAAATATTAAAAGTACTTAAAGGTACATTTTCTTTTTACACACTGCCCATAATAGGAGTTTGTTCCTGGTGCTATCTGAGCTTTTGCTAATCTGTTTTGAACCTGTTTGATTCCTGTTGTGACAACTGCCTGGCTTTTGACTATTCTGAACTCTGGATCCTGACCCTTGCCTGAATACCGACTACCTCTTCTGCTTAACCCTTCTGATTGACTTCCTGGTTTGACCGTAGCCTGCCTGATTACGTTTATTCTCTGCCTGCCCCGACCCGGCTTGATCTGACTACTCTATTGCCTAACTTCTTGTACCGCAACCTTCGGCCTAAAAGGCTCTAGCTAACAGTCGTGCCACTCTGCCTATCCAGAACCTCTAGCCTTGCAACTCGTTTAAGACCTGGTGGCATCCAAGTAGCTGAGGGCTCCTCGCGAGGCCAAAGGCAGTCACACTACAGGTGAAGCACGAGCCGAGACCAGGGTGCTTGGCATTTGTTCTGGTGTTGGGTGCGGACCGTGACAATTACCCTATCCTCCTTTCTAATAATTGTATCCCCTGTAACTAAAACCTGCCTTTCCTTCCTTGCACTTCCCCCATCACCTACATTAGAGCCACTGCCTTCCAGGGTGGCCAGCCTGCTCCATACATGTCAGTTCAGAGCTGTCCTCCCCAGGCCCGGATTTGTGGCGAGGCCACAAAGGCCTGGGCCTAGGGTGGCAAAGTTTTAGGGGCTGCATGATGCCCAGCCGCATCTTAAGGAGCACTGGGTGCTCCAGTGCTTGAAAGCATGCTCGTGTGCACACGGGGCCTGGTCCTCCCCAGTATCTTCAGCCAAAATGGGGAATCTGTTGCTTTGGATAAGCTGTAGACCAGCTCACCTATCCTTCCACCCTACTTCACCTCTTGACTGTCACCAACCTTTCTCCCTCATTAGCCTCCACTGCCCCTTCTCCACCCCCCACTACACTGGCATCTGCCAGTGGTTGGTTCGTGAGCCTCCTTTCCTCCCCCACATTTGCCGCTAACCTCAGTGCTGCAAGTTCTGTGCATCGTACTAAAAGTTAACTCCAAGGTGAACAACTCCTTTAAGCATAAAGAAAATGTATTTTGTCACCACTTGCAGGTGCCAGAGGGTAAAAAGCAGAGACTGGTAAACATGACATAGGAGTAGGGAGGAGGAGGAGGACCTGGCATAGTGTTCAATCTTGTGGGAGACACTGTAAAGCATTCAGAGGGGGGGTGAGAGCTGCACTGTGCTTCTTTGTAGCTGGGATCCTTCTCTCCCTCCCTTTTTGCAATTGTTTTTTCTGCATCTCTCCATCTCCCACACTTGTCCCCTCTGTGTCCCAGTGCAAACTTCTTACGCAGGAAGATGAGAGTTTCAAGGGTTCAGAAAACATCCCTGTTGGTGATTGTGGGCATTTTGCTGACAAGCTTAGTAACTTAGGTCTGGAAAATAATACAATAAAGAACTGGAAAAAGAACATGCAGGACAAACTAGTGAACCTATAAGGCTTTCGGCAGAAAGAGAATCACAGCAAGAGCCAAGAAAGAGTCAGGTGGCATTAGGATACCCAAGGCTTATCCATCCACCACCAAGTGGAACACCTATGCTCAATCAGATTTCTAATGATACATCCCTAACTTCTACCTGGAACCCACAGTTACAGAACCCACTTTATCCATTAGGTGAAAGTTCGATTAGTGCATATGGTGTGTTGTTGCTATCTTTGGTGGTTTTTGCTGCTGGCATCATTGGCAACCTATCAGTAATGTGCATTGTGTGGCATAGCTTATATTTGAAAAGTGCCTGGGACTCTATATTGGCCGGTCTTGCACTCTGGGATTTTATGCTACTCTTCTTCTGTTTGCCAGTAGTGGTTTTCCATGAGGTGTCCTGTCTGGTTGTGCCATATATGGAGGTGAGATATGTGTTTTTGTAATATTATAGTAGGGAACAGTTATTAAGTCTTCCGTTCTGCCCATGTGTTCATTTCTAGTATCTTAGAAAAAGCAAGAAACAACTATTATAACCCATAGGCTATTCCCATTCCTAAATCCCAATAGCAGTACTTTCTTTTCCTTGTATTATTATTGTATTATTGTAGTATTTCAATGAATACCACCACAGTAGAGTTTAAAATAGTTAAAGGGGTTGCTCAACTTTAAGTAAACTTTTATTATTTTATAGAATATCCTATTCTTAGCAACTTTTCAGTTGGCCTTCATTTTTTAATCGATTTTGAATTATTTATCTACCTCTTTCCAGCTGTTAGCTAGGGGTCACTGAACCCAGCAGAAAAAAATTCTCTGTGTGGCTACAATGTTGTTGTTATTGTTACTTTTTTCACTTATCTTTCTATCTTTCTTACCTTTCCTATTCACCTTTCAGTCTCCTATTTAAACCACTGCCTGGTTGATAGGGTAAACAAGACCCTGGTAACTAGATAACCTGGCTGTTGAAATTTCATATGACGGAAAAGAAACAATTTCAATTAGTTTTAGAATATATATATATATATATATATATATATATATATACAATATCAAAACAGGGGGGTTGTGGGAGCACTCTAAAGGCTTTAAAGTATATATATATAAGTATAATAAATGCTATTGCATATGTACCCAAAACAGGGGTTATTTTGTTACAAAGTTATGATCATAAAATTGATAAGCCACCATACCACGTCAAGGTAAACCCCGAATGGCGGTCCCTAACTTGTTTTATATTTTATGTGCATTTTAGCATTACCTGTAATCAATATCCATTGAACGCTGTTTTTTCACTAAGGGCTAAATCCTCCCCAGCCAGCAATCAGGCTTTTAAAGGAGAGATATTCCCAAAACAAACGCCCAATTTTAAAAGCATAGGATCACCACTAGTTTAAAGGGGGGGGTATGGGGTGCTACAACCACTGAAGCTATGCCACAGCTCCTGGCTAAATATACAATATCAAAACAGGGGGGTTGTGGGAGCACTCTAAAGGCTTTAAAGTATATATATATAAGTATAATAAATGCTATTGCATATGTACCCAAAACAGGGGTTATTTTGTTACAAAGTTATGATCATAAAATTGATAAGCCACCATACCACGTCAAGGTAAACCCCGAATGGCGGTCCCTAACTTGTTTTATATTTTATGTGCATTTTAGCATTACCTGTAATCAATATCCATTGAACGCTGTTTTTTCACTAAGGGCTAAATCCTCCCCAGCCAGCAATCAGGCTTTTAAAGGAGAATTATTCCCAAAACAAACGCCCAATTTTAAAAGCATAGGATCACCACTAGTTTAAAGGGGGGGGGTATGGGGTGCTACAACCACTGAAGCTATGCCACAGCTCCTGGCTAAATATACAATATCAAAACAGGGGGGTTGTGGGAGCACTCTAAAGGCTTTAAAGTATATATATATAAGTATAATAAATGCTATTGCATATGTACATATGTACCCAAAACAGGGGTTATTTTGTTACAAAGTTATGATCATAAAATTGATAAGCCACCATACCACGTCAAGGTAAACCCCGAATGGCGGTGAAAAAACAGCGTTCAACGGACATTGATTACAGGTAATGCTAAAATGCACATAAAATATAAAACAAGTTAGGGACCGCCATTCGGGGTTTACCTTGACGTGGTATGGTGGCTTATCAATTTTATGATCATAACTTTGTAACAAAATAACCCCTGTTTTGGGTACATATGCAATAGCATTTATTATACTTATATATACTTTAAAGCCTTTAGAGTGCTCCCACAACCCCCCTGTTTTGATATTGTATATTTAGCCAGGAGCTGTGGCATAGCTTCAGTGGTTGTAGCACCCCATACCCCCCCCTTTAAACTAGTGGTGATCCTATGCTTTTAAAATTGGGCGTTTGTTTTGGGAATATCTCTCCTTTAAAAGCCTTATTGCTGGCTGGGGAGGATTTAGCCCTTAGTGAAAAAACAGCGTTCAACGGACATTGATTACAGGTAATGCTAAAATGCACATAAAATATAAAACAAGTTAGGGACCGCCATTCGGGGTTTACCTTGACGTGGTATGGTGGCTTATCAATTTTATGATCATAACTTTGTAACAAAATAACCCCTGTTTTGGGTACATATGCAATAGCATTTATTATACTTATATATACTTTAAAGCCTTTAGAGTGCTCCCACAACCCCCCTGTTTTGATATTGTATATTTAGCCAGGAGCTGTGGCATAGCTTCAGTGGTTGTAGCACCCCATACCCCCCCTTTAAACTAGTGGTGATCCTATGCTTTTAAAATTGGGCGTTTGTTTTGGGAATATCTCTCCTTTAAAAGCCTGATTGCTGGCTGGGGAGGATTTAGCCCTTAGTGAAAAAACAGCGTTCAACGTACATTGATTACAGGTAATGCTAAAATGCACATAAAATATAAAACAAGTTAGGGACCACCATTCGGGGTTTACCTTGACGTGGTATGGTGGCTTATCAATTTTATGATCATAACTTTGTAACAAAATAACCCCTGTTTTGGGTACATATGCAATAGCATTTATTATACTTATATATACTTTAAAGCCTTTAGAGTGCTCCCACAACCCCCCTGTTTTGATATTGTATATTTAGCCAGGAGCTGTGGCATAGCTTCAGTGGTTGTAGCACCCCATACCCCCCCCTTTAAACTAGTGGTGATCCTATGCTTTTAAAATTGGGCGTTTGTTTTGGGAATATCTCTCCTTTAAAAGCCTGATTGCTGGCTGGGGAGGATTTAGCCCTTAGTGAAAAAACAGCGTTCAACGGACATTGATTACAGGTAATGCTAAAATGCACATAAAATATAAAACAAGTTAGGGACCGCCATTCGGGGTTTACCTTGACGTGGTATGGTGGCTTATCAATTTTATGATCATAACTTTGTAACAAAATAACCCCTGTTTTGGGTACATATGCAATAGCATTTATTATACTTATATATACTTTAAAGCCTTTAGAGTGCTCCCACAACCCCCCTGTTTTGATATTGTATATTTAGCCAGGAGCTGTGGCATAGCTTCAGTGGTTGTAGCACCCCATACCCCCCCCCTTTAAACTAGTGGTGATCCTATGCTTTTAAAATTGGGCGTTTGTTTTGGGAATATCTCTCCTTTAAAAGCCTGATTGCTGGCTGGGGAGGATTTAGCCCTTAGTGAAAAAACAGCGTTCAACGGACATTGATTACAGGTAATGCTAAAATGCACATAAAATATAAAACAAGTTAGGGACCGCCATTCGGGGTTTACCTTGACGTGGTATGGTGGCTTATCAATTTTATGATCATAACTTTGTAACAAAATAACCCCTGTTTTGGGTACATATGCAATAGCATTTATTATACTTATATATACTTTAAAGCCTTTAGAGTGCTCCCACAACCCCCTGTTTTGATATTGTATATTTAGCCAGGAGCTGTGGCATAGCTTCAGTGGTTGTAGCACCCCATACCCCCCCCTTTAAACTAGTGGTGTTCCTATGCTTTTAAAATTGGGCGTTTGTTTTGGGAATATCTCTCCTTTAAAAGCCTGATTGCTGGCTGGGGAGGATTTAGCCCTTAGTGAAAAAACAGCGTTCAACGGACATTGATTACAGGTAATGCTAAAATGCACATAAAATATAAAACAAGTTAGGGACCGCCATTCGGGGTTTACCTTGACGTGGTATGGTGGCTTATCAATTTTATGATCATAACTTTGTAACAAAATAACCCCTGTTTTGGGTACATATGCAATAGCATTTATTATACTTATATATACTTTAAAGCCTTTAGAGTGCTCCCACAACCCCCCTGTTTTGATATTATATATATATATATATAGATAGATAGATAGATAGATAGATAGATAGATAGATAGATAGATAGATAGATAGATATATATATATATATATATATATATATATATATATATATATATATATATATATATATATATATATATATATATATATATATATACATATAGCCACTTGCAGTAGAACTACTTGTAGTTAGCTTCAGACTGGTTTTCTGGAGTCAAATATAGTGATTATTTGTAGCCCATTTGACCTACCCCAAAGAAAATAATGGTTACCCATTTATAGCAAGTTATATAGCAAAAATAAGGTAGTTTGGTTTAACACTGATACTAGCATTACATGTTTTAATTGACATTGTATTTATTGTTTTAGTTTTGTGAAATGTATGCTTCTGCTTTTCTTCTCAGGTTACCTCTCTTGGGGTTTCAACATTCTCATTATGTGCTTTGGGCATTGATCGATTCCAGTCAATCACCTCACTTCAGATGTCACCACGACCAGTAGAACAATGCCAGTCTATTCTGGGCAAACTAGCTGTCATCTGGTTGGGGTCACTGATACTTGCGCTTCCAGAGATACTGCTATGGCAGTTCACACAAGAGCAGGCCCCAGGGTCTAGCATGGTTATTGATACATGTATTATGATTCCTGCCCCCAATCTACCACCAGTTTTGCATTCTCTCGTTCTTACCTACCAGCATGCCCGCATGTGGTGGTTCTTGGGATGCTACTTTT
Organism: Xenopus laevis; assembly: GCF_017654675.1. NCBI lineage: Eukaryota > Metazoa > Chordata > Amphibia > Anura > Pipidae > Xenopus > Xenopus laevis. The sequence continues at coordinate 67,887,067 of NC_054373.1, forward strand.
GTCTTCCCCTTCTGTTCACCATTACTTCTCTGTTGGTAACACTTCGTATTGTTGGAACAACAAAGGACATCACGTATGGACAGTGCCAACGACAGCTCAGATGGATAGTTGCAAGCCTGGCTACAGTATATGGTGTCTGTACTCTTCCTGAAAATGTCACTAATGTCATAATCAATTATACAAGCTTGGATGTTTCAAGGGATCTACTGTTACTTATCACTCAGTTCTTCTTATTCTTGAAGTGTGCAGTGACACCAGTCCTGCTCCTGTGTCTTTCCAAACACCTAGGGCAGACCTTCCTGGATTGTTGCTGCTGTTGCTGTGAAGAGGCAATTAGGTCAGACTCAAAACAACACTCTGCATCAGAGAGGAAGGAACATGCAGAGGAGCCCCCAACTATTCCATACAATACAAGGGAGTCAGAGCTTCACCTGGGAACACCGTGTTAAGAGGAGGGATGAGAAATGTATGTGTAAATAGAGCATATATGTATATGGTCTAGTGAAAGAACCCTACCCTACAATATGACAGATGCAGGATACAGCATTGCAGAGAAAACGAAAGGAAGCATGCATTAAACAGTTATAAAGTAAAATATGTAGTTATGGTAATTTGAGCATTAAATAAATGAATTAATTTGAGAGCATATGCAACATATTGCACAGGAATGAGATGCTCAGTCTGGTGTATTATTAAAGAAACATTTTCTTACATAAGATTTTTATTTTATATTTTAGCCTTTGACAATAAACAATAATTTCTTGTCATTTCGATCAATTTTATGTATAGAGGTTGCTCAGATTTTATGAACTTTATAAGCATGTTACTAATACAAAAGTACATACAACTAGTTTTTAGTGCAGGCTAGTAAGCAATGAAATATTTACTATTATTCTAATTTTTTAATTTCATTTTTGTATTTAGCATCTGCTATCTGACCAAATTCTTTATTTTGCACTCTGTGGTAAGTAGTATTAGAATTATGATAGGTGCAGAAGGTCTTACTTGTTCATCTGGGTCTATCCATTATTAGTAAAATATACTGTATATGGAGCCTATTTGTAGCATATCAGTTTTGATCTGTCTTGTTAATTCTGTCACAGAGTGAATTCTGCACTGACCATGCCATGATTGCCTGGAATTAAATGGAATCTAATTTGTATGCCTGTTCTTTTTAGCTAGTGCAGTTTAGTGCCAGTTACCTGTATTTGTCTGGTCTCTTATAACTATGAATTCATTAATTTTGCGAATGCAGAATTCCCAATGTTCACCCCATATGCTGTTTTGCAAACAAACATTATAAACTAAATTATTATAATTTATAAACTAAAAAAAATGTATGGTGATCTTCAGTTAGGTTGTGTAAAAAAAAAAGTCAAAAAGATATAATAGAGACTTCCGGTTCGGCGCCTGAGGTAAATGGAGGCTTGGGAGTAGAGCTCTGTCAGCCAAAGCCCATAAATCTGCAAATTATACTCAGCTGTCCCCCATAAGAGCTTCAAAGAGGCAAGGGAAATTACTACATTAACCACGGGTTATTTCAGCTGATTTATTGACAGGAGTGGGAGGCAACAGAGAGTTCCTGGGAAAGAACAGAGCATACCTGCTGAAAGAGTCATTCCAAAATGGTGGGGGCACGGCTTCTAGCTTAACCTGCTGCTGTGCAGACTGTGAGGAGAACCGGGAGCTTTTCCTGCGATGAAGTACGTTGCTGAATAACAGTTAATTATTCACAGAGTCGGGAGACTCTTCTGCTTGGAACAGAAAAGTTCAGGCGCCATCTTGTGGTCAAGTGTGTTATAGCAGTGGAAAAAAACCTGCTTGTACTAATGCACACAGTGCCTCAATTTTCTGTGAAAATAAGTGCCTGGTCATAACCTTTGCTGCTCACCTCTCACTTCTTACCATACTTCTCCTAATTGGAGCTCTCATATCAACTTCTTTCATTAGCAATTTCCACCTAAGCACAAGAAAATGAATTCCTTTCACTTAGACTCCTGAATTAGTGGAAGACCATTTTCTAGTTTGCTATCCTCAAGGTTTAAATTGTTGAACTTTTAATCTGCTCCTTGAGTTACCTCTCTAGCTCCCTAGTACTATTAATGTGTAGATAAAACTGTACTGTGTATAAAAAAAAAATATATATAAAAAGAAAAATTACAGAAAGGAGGGGAGAAAAAAAAAAAGGGTGAAGAGAGAGAATACAAAATCTATTCAAGTGTAATTCATTTTAAAAAATGGCAGCAAAATTCAATGGCAAAACTTATGAGAAATCACAAAAAAAGACTTCTAGACTCTTGGACACTGAAAACTCCAGTTCAGGGCAATCTCAAAAATCTTTCCCACTTAAGATGGATTCTGGTGAGGATTACTCCCTGATAGCCAGTGAAGTAGCAAGACTTATAAATCCTGTTATTGAAATGTCAATTAACAAAGCTGTGGATAAATTACAACTGGAAATTGGTAAAATTTCCCAACAACTGGGTCGCCACGATAAAAGATTCTTTGAGTTGGAATCAACTGTCTCCTCCATTTACGATGATTCTAACAAAACGCAAAAGAAAATTGATCATTTGGAGAAAAGAACGCATGAGCTGCTATTGAAAGTGGACGACCTCGAGAACAGATCTCGCAGGAACAATTTAAGATTTGTCGGCATTTCAGAATCACACAAAGTAGACTCTCTAGCCAAGCTAGTTTCCAAGATTATTCCTCTAAAGTTGGGAATTTCATTGACTAATGATCTGAAAATTGAGAGAATACACAGAATTGGCCCTTTTAAGGAAGCTCAACTCACCAGACCAAGAGTAGTTATTGCTAAATTCTTGGACTATTCTGAAAAGAATGACCTTTTCCAAGCTTACAAAAAATCCAAAGGACTGGAACTAGAGGGGAATAAAATCCTCATCTTTCAAGATTATTCACTTAGTCTTTCCCAAAGGAGGAAGGATTTTTCCAAAGCTTGCCAAATGTTAATGTCACTCAAAATCAACTTCTCCTTGTTGTATCCTGCAAAGTTGAAAATTGTTCTTCCCACTGGAACACGAATCTTCAGTGACCCCAAAGAAGCCACCCACTTTGTCCAACAATTGGAGACCAGGAATTTGAATAACCCAAAACAAACTCGTCCAATCCATAATTCTTCAGGATCCGATCCCTTCCCACAAAAGGATCAAAGGGAAAGAAAGAATGAAAAGTCACGTCTGCAAATTTAGTGCTCCTCTAAGGAACCCAGATTAGGCCCAGGTGGATGTCATAGATCAAGATCCAGATCACCTTTTTCATCATTAAAAATTTCTCCGCCACCTTCCATTGAAGATGACATGGCGTTTGACTCTTAATAGTCATGAGGAAGGGCAGGTTGGCTGGTGCTCTTTATCCTGATAACTCCTCTTGAGAAGAGGGTTAGTAGACCTCTATTACTAGGGAAAAAAGGAGGTCCATTTGTTAGTTATAACTTGAACATGCTTCAAATAGTTTGTTATTTTGTCAAGATTCAAGTTCAAGTTTGGTATTATGTTAAGATGCGTTTATTTAACTGTTTTTTCATTATTTTAATTACTCTCACATGCTCAGTGATTGTTATCATTAACACTACCTCTATAGTTTTTTGCATCCACACTTATCTTTGTGCCCCCGATACAAAGTAACAAAATGTCACTAAATATTATATCCTGGAATATCAATGGCCTAAACCACTACGTAAAAAGGAAAAAAGTCCTTCAGCATCTCAAAAGTTTAAATTGTTACCACTTTATTTTTGTTGTCCTACCATTGCCATTCTATACCTCCTTGCCTTCAACTCTTTTTACCAAGTGTTTTTTCCTCACCTTTCTTTTCTTTACCAATAGCATATCATCACAGAGACGTCTTGTTCCCTCAAAACTCTCCCAGGATGGCTGCACGGGTGCCCCCGGATCCCCACTCATTTGACCTGAAGGTAGGCTCACACAATGTTAATGGCCTCAATGTGCCCCAAAAACGCACTATGGCCTTCTCTGACTATTTCAAATTAAAGCTTGACATCTTGCTGCTGCAGGAGACACATTTCAGCAAAACTTCATCACCCAAATACCTTTCCAAATACTATCCCCAGATTTACTTGGCAAATTCGCCCACAAAAACGAAAGGGGTGGCCATCCTTATCGCTAGACAGGTTAAATTTCAACTTACGCAGCAATATATAGACCCCGATGGCCGATTCATCATCTTAAAGGGACACCTTCAGAACCACTTGACTACGCTTGCTTCAGTATATGCCCCCAATAACTCAAAACAGAAATTTTTCAGAATTTTTTTTAAAAAATTGTCCGAAATCTCGGAGGGCAGAGTCATTGTGGGGGGGGATTTTAACACGACCATGAATAACAATTTAGATAGATCTCGGGACATTTTGGACAAACAGACTACCAGTACAGGTGATAGAGACACGAAACACCTCATCAACCACCTGAAAGAGGAGGCGCTAGTAGACGTATGGAGAGAGAAACACCCCATAGATAGAGACTATACATACTACTCCTCTGTCCATGCCACCTATTCACGCATAGATTTCATCCTTACCAAAGCTCCATTATTACACTATATCCACACAGTTAAAATCCATGACATCACTTGGTCGGACCACGGTATGGTGGAAACGCTTTTCAAACGATGGGACAAGATCAGAGGAGGAGGTAGCTGGAGATTAAATGACTCCTTACTGCTAGACAGAGATATTTGCATGGAGATAACCAATTCCATTACAGACTACTTCCACAACAACACTCCGGCAGATACTTCCCTTGCTATCAGATGGGACGCCCACAAAGCTGTAATTAGAGGGCTCTTGATTAAACATGCCTCCCGAATAAAACGAACCAAGGAGGAGAAGATTAAACAGTTATCCCAAAAGCTCCACGATGTGGCCACAGCACATAAAAAACTCCCAACCCCAGAAAAATACAGGGAAATACAAGAACTTAGAACCAACCTAATTCAATTGCTTTCAGAAAAAGCTGCCTACGCAATGCGTAGAACTAAATACCACTATTATGAATATGCAAACAAGCCCCATACAATGTTGGCACGCAAACTGAGAGCTCTCCACACTACACAAACGATCCATGCACTTAGGACTCATAAAGGGACTGTGACGAGAGACACGGCACAAATTCTCAATATGTTTAGTAATTTCTACACGGAATTGTACTCCGCAGATAAAGCCCCACATGCCCACCTAGCCCGGGAATCCGACTTCTTGTCTAAGTGGAACCCACCTCAGCTCACTACAGAAGACCAAGACATGCTAGCTGCACCCATTGCAAAAGAGGAGATTGAGCATGTGATTAAACTTTCCAAACCGAATAAAGCCCCAGGCCCCGACGGCTACACAGCCAGGTATTACAAAAAATTTGTCACACTTTTAGGCCCACATTTAAAAGACCTCTTTCAATCGCTCCTAGATGGATCACCCTTGACAAAACCTATGCAATCGGCAACCATAACAATGATATTGAAACCAGGAAAGGACCCCTATAATTGTGACAGCTATAGACCGATTTCGTTGATAAATACTGATATCAAGTTATTCGCTAAAATACTGGCCAACAGACTTGCTGTGCTACTTCCCAAGCTAGTTCACAGGGACCAAGTGGGCTTTATACCAGGACGGCAGGCAGCAGATGGCATACGCACGGTGGTCGATCTGATAAGCATAGCGCATAAGATCCCCACTTCCTCCCTTCTATTATCTCTAGACGCACAAAAAGCATTCGACAGGGTAGATTGGAGATATATGTTTGCAGTCCTCGAAAAATTGGACATTCCACGATCGTTTCTCGCCGGGCTCAGGCAACTATATGACTCCCCTTCCGCACGGGTGCTTAGCATGGGCCTGCTGTCCACACCCATTGAGATCAAGGGAGGTACACGGCAAGGATGCCCCCTGTCGCCATTAATCTTTGCACTGTCCCTTGAACCCCTGGCCAATGCTATTAGACAAAACCCGGATATCAAAGGATTCCGTGTGGCCACTGAGGAACATAAAATAAATTTATTCGCTGATGACATTCTCCTTACACTTACTTCTCCCCAAACTTCACTACCTAACCTGCTGCATACCCTAGAACACTTCCAGCAGATTTCAGGATATAAAATCAATTCTACAAAGACACATGCTCTCCCTTTAACAATACCCACATCAGAACTGAAGCTACTCCAGCTCAACTTCGACTACAAGTGGGAAAGCGATCACCTAGAATATCTGGGAATCAATCTCACTCCGTCTTACAAATCTTTATACAAAGCTAATTATCCTACACTAATAGATAAACTTACGAAGGATCTTTCCGTCTGGCATACCTACTCTCTGTCTTGGTTCGGAAGAATAACATCTGTGAAGATGACTCTGTTGCCCAGACTTTTATATCTTTTCAGAGTTCTACCTATTAGCTTTCCTGAAAAAATAGCTCTCTCACTTCAGAAAACTATTTCGAAATTTATATGGGGAGGCAAGAGACCCAGAATTAAGTCAATGATTATGACCAAACCAAAGTCATTAGGGGGGCTTGGGGTTCCACACGTATATAGATACTACCTGGCAAGTAGATTAGAGTCCATGGTGCACATACACGCTCCTACAGAGGAATCCTGGAAGTTGATTGAGAATCACTTCTCTGCACCCATGCAATTAGCACATCTATTTTGGGTTCCTCGAGCGCACAGAGACACCCCAAAGGACCTCTTACCCTCCTCGCAACAAGCCCTGGATTTATGGGACTCCATTGCCCTTAAGATGAAATTGAGCACATGTAACACTAGATATAGAACACTATTCTGCAATAAGACCTTTCTACCAGGATGCCACCCCCTTGATTTTAGGCCGTGGATAGATGCAAACATGGTCACACTAGCGGATTTCTGCCCAGATCAAACTACTCTCTCCTTCCAACAACTTAAGGAGCAACATAACATTCCCCATTTGCAATTTTTCGATATTTACAAATTAGACACTTTGTAGAGACCGAAACCAAATCTCAGGGCACCCAACCTATGACATACTTTGAAAAAATCTGCTTCAAACGCATGTACCCGACACACCTAATATCCACATTGTACAGCCACATATCATCAGATACCACTGATATACGCCAGCCTTACATGACTAAATGGGAAACAGATTTGGGTCTCCCAATTGCAGATAAGACTTGGTCTTATATATGGGAAAATGCCAAAAAATCATCCATTTGTGCAAGTTCCAGCGAAAGAGCATATAAAATCATCTATCGCTGGTATTATACCCCAACACGTATAAGTAAATTTAGTGGCAACCCGGTACATGCCACTTGTTTTAGAGGATGTGGTGAACTAGGTTCCTTTCTACATACGTGGTGGACCTGCATAGTAGCCCAGAATTTCTGGAAGATGATCGCCTCTCTGCTCTCCGAGATTCTAAATTGCACTATTCCGGCAACCCCACACACATTTCTATTGGGTATGAAAATCGAGAACATTAATTCTAAATTATCCCATAAATTAGCCACACACATCCTGACAGCAGCAAGATCTCTCCTAGCAGCTAATTGGAAACGGCCACAATTACCTGGCCTACAATTACTGATAACCAAGGTAAACTGGATCCGAGCGATGGAAGCCATCAGAAATTCTCTTTTTGATAAGAGCTATGAGGGGGAGCTGGAGTGGTACCCGTGGACCCGATACTTGGAGGATACCCAATCTGGCTCGCATTCCCCTGACTCTGGAACTACTTGAACACTGTGGGAATTTAGTTGTCATTTGGTAAATATGCGCTGTAGATATGATACCTGTCTCTCTTCTTAGCCTCTGCTCTCATTCTCTGCTCCCCCTTCCTCACTTTCTTTCCCCTCTTTCTCCTCACTATTACTTTTATTGTTTACTTTTTTCCTCCCCTCTTGGGTCTCTGCGAAGCATTGATAGCGGATTGGCCAATACTTACCACATACTACAGCTTGAGCACGTGACGACAGCGCTAATAAAGACAATTATTCGCTTATATGCTCAATACATGGGTTTATTGGTGACACAAAGATATGTCTATAGCAGTGCCTACAAGTCTTGTTATTCCAATCTTCGATAATGTAATTGAACCAATCGCTCATGTGTTACTTTTATGCTTGTAAGAGTTTTTCTTTTTTCTATGAAAATAAAATCTTCAAATAAAAAAAAAAAAAAAAAAAAGTTTAAATTGTGATATAGCTCTCCTTCAAGAGACGCATCTAAATGATCTTGTCAATAATACATTGTTAAAAGATTGGGTGGGGGAGATAGCTTTCTCCCCAGCTGTTAAAAAGAAAGGAGGGGTTGCGATCCTATTTCACAGTACATTAAATGCCCAAATTTTGACGGTACAGAAAGATGAGTGTGGAAGATTTGTGTATGTTGAGGTCTTGATCAATGATAGAAAATTGCAGATTGTCTCAGTATATGCTCCAAACCATACTAAGGAAAGTTTTTTTGTTGATTTAATCCAAAGAATCTCAGCTCTCCCTCAATATAATTTAATTTTAGGAGGAGACTTTAATGAAACTCATTTCCACTGTCTAGATAGAACCAATCACAATCGTTACTCTCCAGAGAAAAAGTCAAAATGGATGAATGAAATTCTGCACACTCTTAATATAATAGACATTTAGAGATTACTTCACCCAACAGAAAGAGAATTTACTCACTTCTCCTCTCATTATAATTTGGGAACTAGAATAGATTATATTTTAGTATCCCACAATTTGGTGGGGAAAATTTCAAAAGTAGAAATAGGTTCTATTGATCACTCTGATCATGCCCCAGTTTTAATTTCATTGTTTAATTCCAAAATCGCTAGAGACTTTGTGCCTTGGTCTTTCCCTGTGATGCTGGCTGAACAGCAGGAATTTTCTGACATGCTTTCAGAAAGATGGGACCAGTTCCTTTGTGATAATTTTCAACATAAAAACAACCTTCCCTTGTTATGGGAAACATGGAAAGCGGTCATTAGAGGGGAGATTTCCTCCTACAGGGGACGCCTTTATCGTAATGTACATGAAAACTTTTTGAAACTGAGTAAACAACAAAGAGTGAGTTACTTGAATCTAAAATACTCCCCTTCACCTGAAAACATCCAAAAGTATAAGGAGGTAACCGAATCCTTGAAATCTTGGATTTCTTTACGAGACTCTTTTTTTGACCGCTACTCCAAGGCAAAATTGGCCAACTGTAGCAATAAGGCGAATAATGTCCTGGTTAATCTTTTTAAGAGTAGGAATAAAAAATCCAAATTGATAAAAGTGAAAGATAAACTGGGCTCCCTGACCAATGACCCTTCAAAACTAGTACAAATTTTTAAGGAGTATTACGAAACCTTATATTCTGCTCCAGACTACAATCAAGACAAAAGCATTAGGTTCTTTGAAAAAATCCAGATCCCTTCTATTTCACAGGAGCAACTAAACAATTTAAATAATCCTATATTAATAGATGAGGTCTCGAACGCTATAAAGAATCTGAAAAAGAAAAAAGCTGGTGGGCCTGATGGTTTACCACCAGTTTTTTACAAAATACTATCCGCTAAAATTGCTCCTTTTCTCACAGAACTCTTTAATGATATTTTATTATCTGGTAAGAAACTCCCAACTAGCATTGGGTCTAACTTGATAATCCTTCCAAAAGAAGGAAAAGATCTTTCGTTACCAGAATCTTACAGGCCCATCTCATTACTTAACCAGGACATTAAACTGCTTTCTAAAATTTTAGCGGATAGACTTTCTTTAATCCTTCCATCCGTTATATCTGAAACCCAGAATGGCTTCATGAGAAGGAGGTCAGGCATAAAGAACATTCGAGCAGTTCTCTCTGCAATTGCCCATGCTAGAAGGCATAAGCTCCCTTGTACTGTGGTTAGCTTAGACGCTGAAAAGGCGTTTGACAACGTAATTTGGGAACATCTCTTTAAGTGCTTAGAACTCTTTGGAATCACAGGTCCCTTCTTCAGTTTTATTAGTTACTTGTACACTTCTCCAGAATCTCAAATACTAATAGCTGGAGTGAAATCCTCTTCTTTTAAAATTCACAAAGGAACCAGACAAGGGTGCCCCTTGTCCCCACTACTCTTTAACATTTCACTAGAACCATTGATTAGAGCATTAGATAATCTGAACACTTTCCATGGCATCAAAATCAACAAAGTTCTGTTGAAATCCTTAGCATTTGCCGATGACCTACTTTTGATAACACAGAATGTTAATGACGCTCTAGGGGACATTTTCAACATACTCCATGAATTTGGGTCTTTTTCGGGTTATAAAATAAATGCCAATAAATCAGAACTAATGAATATAAATGTATCCGTGGCGACTTCTCTATTAAGAAACTTAAATTTAAAAAATCCCAAACCCCATTTGAGATATTTAGGACTCCTAATTCCAGTTGATTTGAGGAAAACTATATGACCTGAACTTCACACCTGCTGTTAATAAAGTGTTTTCTCTTTGTCATAAATGGAAAAATGCTCCCTTGAACTTAAAAGGTAAGATAGCTCTCTTCAAAATGCTAATTTTTCCCAAATTAATCTACCCGCTAATAAACTTACCGCTGTTACTAAAGCATTCCGATATCAAGAAATTGGATCCTTCTCTGAACACTTTTATTTGGGGGTCCAAGAAACCCAAAATTGCTCTTTCAAGACTAAGATGTCCGAAAGAACTGGGGGGATTGAAGGTCCCTAACTTTAGAATCTTTAACCTAGCTTCTATCACTAGATACTTAATTGAGTGGATTTCTGGGGGAAACCGATATATCAACCCTAAACTTGAAATTGTCCAAGATAACTGCCCCAACATCTTGGCTATTGTACACAGCAAATGGAGTGAAATTCCCGTTGTTTACAAAACTAATCCCTTATACAGAGACTCACTTTTCACTTGGAAACATTTGTTTTTGAGTCATGGCTTCAACAATACTCAGACCCCCTTCATGCCTATACAACTCCTTTGGAAAAATTCTAAATCTGGCTTCCCTCCTTTCATCTCCGGCAAGAGTAAGAACTTACCTTTATTGATTAAAGATGTGGTAGATCCTACTAATGGAAATTTACTTAACTGGCCTGAGTTAAAGAGACAAAACAATCTGAAGCCCAACGACCACTTCAAGTATATGTTTATTAAGAGTGGTTTATTAGGAGTCCAAAACAAAGAGACATTTGCTTTTCAAAAACATTGGCTAGCTTTGTCAATACATGATTTAACTGAGAATCCTGATTTAATGAGCATTAACCTCATCTCTCAAACATTGTGGGTTCCAGATAATAAGAAAAATCATCCACTTAAAAAAATAGCTGAAAAGTGGTCGGGTTATATGCAATCCGAAATCACTCCCACTCAACTTATACTCTCCATTTGTAAATATAATAAGTACTTAGTGTCTGAAAATTGGAGAGTTCAGCATTTTAAATTGATCCACTTAGGATATGGTAAATTGTATAGAAAGTCAATAGGTTTGGGTTCCCAGCCTTTCTGTCCAAAATGCTCCCAATTAAATGTAGATTTATTTCACTACCTTTGGAGTTGCCCTAAGGTGCAAAAAGTTTGGCTAGTTCTGGAGAAGTATCTGAACCACAAGTTCAAGCTTCATATTAAATTAAGCCCAAAATTGGCATTACTCCACATAAACTCTCCAGATAAGGATTTACAGAGACATCTAAATGTTATAAGTAATTCTCATTTTAACCTGGTGATGTTGTTTACAGCTGCTACTAAGAAATTATTATTCTCAAATTGGTTGTCAGAAAGTACTCCCTCACTTTCAGATATCCAGTCTCTTCTAAATAATCTTTGTTGGCAAGAAGCAGTAAGGATTAAATCAGAAGATCCAACTCACATATGTATATTTACAGAAACTTGGTCAATATTTTGGGATCAAACTGATTCTAACTTAAAATTTCGAATCCTCGACTGGCTCAAGAAATAGTCTTTCCTGTAGTGGCTAAAACCTATTTGTCCATTTTTTTTTCACATTCCTTACAGAATTATTGTATCACTGGTGCTTAATATTCACTGAGTGTTGTCAGGTTGTTAGATTTAGAACTTGTTTTTGTTACTTTACTTTTATTTTTACTTTCACTCTGGTAAAATGTAAATAAGACACTCCAATTGTTATCATTATTGTATTCCTGTTCTATATCTCGAGTCTCCATAACCAGTTTGGAGATGCCTCATTTTACAACTTTGCATTTTTGTTAAATTCCTACTTGTTTTGGTTTTAAAACTCAATAAAAACATTTACATGAAAGAGCAAAAAAAAAAGATATAATAACATTGGTTTGTGTCATGTAGTTTACAGCTATTATATAAATCAACCTCCAGCAGCACGGTTGCCTGTTGACATATTTTATATCCATCTACAACAGGACTGTACAGATGGAGGTCAGCTAAATAGTTATGGCAATTCAAGAGATTGTAATTGCCCTCAGTCAGACCGAGTGTTCCAGTGACCTCTCTGTATGAAACATTTTATTATATTTGATGCACCAAGCATGTGGTATACAGACTATAGATAACAAAACAATGTGCTGAAAATGTCACAGTTTGTATTACAATATAAAGACACTGGGGCAGACAAAGTCTACTGCATTACCCCTTTGTTCTCCATACTGTAGGCTAGCAAACTGTTTACTGGAGGGCAAAGGTTGTCAGGGTGGATCAGTGGGAGAGTATGACAATATAGGATGTTTTTGCTCTACCCTCCATATACCCCAGCCTTTGGACAGAGACGAATATGCAAAATATTCTACATTCATTGATTGTTGTTGTGATTTATAATATTTGCTTGATATATTTGTATTTGAGTCAAAGATGTTAACACTGAAGCTCTTCTGGCACCTGGCATTCCTCTGATTGCTGAAAGTGGCTATTGTTTGTTTACTACACAGAGTGGACAATGAGTCATTTATGTAATTTCTTTTTTACTGAATTGCGTGCGAACCCCCTCATTTCTAACTATTGCCTTGCTAGGAAAATACTTTTCGTGGAAAGAAGGCAACAATCTAGTTTTTTCCCAAACTACTGGGGTTAATATAAGAACAGGTGCAAGAAAATTCTAGGTGGTCTAGTTACCGAAATCAATCAGTCCAATGCTTGCTTTCAAATAGCATAAACTAAACTAAATGCACCTTGCTGATTGGATGCTGTGGGTTACTACAACTAGAAAATAGTACAGCCTGAGGATAACGGCTTCCTTGGACGCATTCTTTTCTGGCTGCTTTGTTTCAGCTGCCTTGACAGTGACGGAGTGGGCACGGGTCGGCAGTCAGGGCTGCATTCCTGGAGCGGAGGAGCGGGAGACATCACCTTCTTACTGCTGCTGGATGAAGAAGAGCTGGAGAAGGCGATCGGGCAGTGGACACGCTGTGAGTGTATAGCCAGGAGGAGAAATCGAGCGCTGCAGATGGATGGTCGCCCTTTCGCCTTTTCTGAAGAGGACAGGAAGTGGAGTTTCTGTAAGTTATTTCTTAATAAAGGCTTTGCTATTTTAAATTTTAATTTGTGTTTGTGTTTTTTTTTCCTTGTATTAGAACAATTTTTTTTGTAAAAATTTTTGATGTTACTGGTCGTTTAAGCCCAACATCCCTTTGTTTAGAAATCAGTTGTTTGTATTTGTGTCAAATCCTTTGGCACAATCCAAATAGATCACATCTACAGTCCAGCATCTTACTTACCACATCATAGAAAGCAATCAGATTTGTCTGACATGACCTATCCTTCATAAAGCCATGCTGATTACTACTCATAATGTGATTCACCAGGACAAAATCTTGAATGTGATCCCTTAAAAAGCCTTCAAATAATCTGCCCACCATGGATGTCAAATTTACTGGCCTGTAATTGCCAGGCTGAGATCGTAATCCATAGGTACCATACCAGATGAAAGCGAGTCTGAGAAAATCAGAAATTGAGCCTGTCTAAAACTGAACTAAGCTCTCTTAGTACCTGAGGGTGTATTAATTCTGGCTCTGGAGCTTTGTTCACATTAATTTCTAGTAAAGCTTTATTTACCATATCCTGAGTCAGCCACAGACTAGTCTGAGGTGAGCCAACACTGCAGCTATGAGCTGGTTCTGGAAACTCTGAAAGGAGACGCACTCTCAACCTGCATCTTTTTACTATTAATATACTTTACAAAAATTTTGTAGTGTTCATATTCATCAAATGCAGCTTCTGTCCCACAGACTTATAGTTTTAAATAACTTTCTCTTCATTCGTATTTCTTTACTAACGTTTTTACTTCTGTATTAAGCCACTTAGCGTGGTTCTTGGTGCTTCTACATTTACGGTTTCAATATTTTTTATTGGGTTTTTCAAGAAAGAAATTTTACAAACATTTCAATAATAAATGTAGTGAATCTAGTAATGTCATTACATCAAACATGTACATTCAATGATAGTAATCACAGCAATAATAGTTGATTAAACTATAGTGCTTCTACATTTACAGTGCTTCTTAAGGGTATAAATTGAGAACAGTAACAATTTCAATATAATTTTAAATGACAACCATAGCTGTTCTGTGCTTTTTTTAAATTCAGGGTTTTTGTTGTCCTAATGAAAATTAGTATTTTGCACCAAACATTAAATGAGATCATGTTATGGTCACCAGGGGTTCAATCACTTGCACATTTGCTATACATTCTGAGAGATCACTAGATCCAGTATAGCATTGTTTCTGATTGACTCAACAACTTCTGGATAATTAAAATCCCCCATTATCATTACTTTCCCCAAACTAGTAAACTTTTCTATTTGCATCAGGAGCTTAGCCTCCTCACTTACTGTATATTAGGGGGTCTATAGCATACTTCTACAATTAATTTGCTGGACTTTTTAGTATCAGTGAGAGCTCCACCCATAAGGCTTCAGCTCCCTCATTTCCTAACATAACGTCTCCTTTATATTAGCTTTTAAATAAGTAGTACCTAACAAACAGACATGCTGTACCCCTCCTCATTTTCTATTGCCTCTGTCCCTCCGAAACAGAGTATAGCAGCTGATATTAAATGTCCAGTCATGTGACAGCATGAGCATTTTGTAAATGTGGTCCCTGCCCTTAACAGTACCCTCAACCTAATCTCCAGTCCTCCCCCATTCTCCCTTACTATGCCCACTACCTCATCTAACCTGTCTTCCATGGAAAGTGTAATATTGCTATTATTAGCATGTATTTATAAAGCATATTATAAATGAGTGCATCCATTAAACATTACGGAGGTTATTTACTAAAACTCAAATTAATCTAATTTTTTTATTAAAAAAAAGTTGATCAAACCCCCTTCCACAAATTGAACTCATTTATCAATATAAATTTATTTTGCAACACAGTAGAGTATTAATTCATATTGTGTGATGGATGTTCTGAAACTCGAATATCGAATTGTCAGACAAAAACTCTGACTTTATCAGATTATCCAGCGCAGATCACAATGTCAAGAAGCAACTTCAAGGCCATCTGCCATTGACTTCTACATGACCTCGACAAGATTGAGATGGAGTATTTTTGGATTCTGATTTTCAGCAGCTTTGGGGTATAATAAATCTCTAAATTAGAGGTTTAATAAATGGGCTCCTACATGTTTTAGAAAACATCAGTTTTGGCTAGACAGAAGAGGCATGTGCCTAGGGCGCAGCAGCAGGGGGGCACCAGGCACCTACTTCTTCTGCCACCTACTTTTGTTCCAAACCCTTGTGCCCTCACTGCTTACCTGTTTTAATCTGTGGAAGGTGTCTGGCCAACAGGGCCAGGCCAAGGTAGTTTGGCACCCTAGGCAAGGGTTCCAATCAGTGCCCCCCCCCTCCTGCATTAGCATTTCCCACCTAACCATTATGGTTTTTAAATAAAAGAAAACACATTATTGAATGAAACCTTTCCAAACAAAAATAAGGCCACCAATATTGCCCCAAGACGATAGGCCCAAGCCCCCCATCTGTACCTGTGCCAGCTGCCAATGAGCCCAAAGCCATCAATACTGCCTAAGTCCCACCTGTATCTCGGCCAGCCCAGCAGCCATTAGCCATCAATATTGCCCCCAAGGCAGCAGGCCCAAGCCCCCCCCATCTGTACCTGTGCCAGCAGCCAGCCCAGCCATTTCCATCAATACTGCTGTCCAAGCCCATGCCCATCTGTGCCAGCCCAGCAGCCATCAACATTTCCCCAAGGCAGCAGGCCCAAGCCCCCCATGATCCCATGATGTGTACCTGTGCCAGCAGCCAACAATGACCCCAGCCATACTGCTGCCCAAGCCCACACCCCCACCTGTACCAGCCCAGCAGCCATCAATATTTCCCCCAAGGTGGCAGGCCCAAGCCCCCCCCCCATTATCTGTACCTGTGCCAGCAAGCATCACGGTCATTGTAATAAAAGCCCAGGCCCAGCAGGACAGGTCTTCACCGTGAGTTCTCCCTGTAGCGTGCATGGGTTCTCTCTGCTGCTGCCCAACCGTTCCGTTGCAATGACGTGACTGACGCCGCAGCCTACTGCGCATCTGCATCATCATGGAAGGCACCAAGTCATGCTCGAGGGTGGGGGAGCACCTTCAGAATTTAAACAGGCTCAAACAAACCCCAGAGGGGTTTGGGACATGCGATTTTTAAAAACTATGATGCCATTAATAAAGGCCAAGCGAACAGAATAGTAAAAATTCCCTGAGAAGTGCGCCCCCCTAGTGATTACGCCCTAGGTGCTTGCCTACCCCTTGGCCCGGCCGGCCTGGCCCGCCCCTGGCAGTGTCTGTGCAGTTATTGTGCACTTAAGACTCTTTGACATGAATTGCACACAACTGAGCTTGTTGCTTGCATGTCATACTTTTCAGCACTTGGGGTCTGCACCCAAGTTTGCTGCATCAATTTATGTGGCTGTAGCGCCAGTGTTCCCCTGTGTTAATAGATGCACTTGCAGAAATGCTATAAAAAGGTGGGGGTGTGACGAAAGGAGGGAAAAGGAGTGGCGAGAGCCAGTGCCGGGCGCCAAAGGCAACACGAGCGACTTATGACTACATCAGCCTCCTTCTGATATGCGTGCGTGCACAAGCACAGAACCTGCTGCAGTGCACATTCAAGAAGTATTGGATTGATGCCACAGGGGAAACAAGTGGTTTTTGACCACACCACTTTCTGTGGCCACACCCCCTAATTACCATGTTTGTTTTACAAAATTTGGCAGGTTATGAAAGTTTGAAAATATTTCTCCTTATCTAAACTGTGTTTTTGTGTCTCAAAATTGTTACAAAGTATCTTATTTGCACCTGTTAGCTGTTCTGGGCTCTCTGCTAAAAGCCAATTAAGTGAGAAACTTTGTTTCTTTTTCTGGCTGTTCAGTGCATAGAAAAGAGGGACTTTGCAGTACAAATGAGGGACTGCGGGTTGAGCTGTCAAAAGAGGGACTGTCCCTCCGTAAAAGGGACAGTTGGGAGGTATGCTATCTGATCCCATTGTAAGCAGCAGTTCTGTCCTGCTTTATGGCAGCTGAGATTCTAGCTATCTATATAACAGAGCATTCTGTCCCAGTGGCTGCACAGATCCTCTCTGATCCCCAGTGAAAGCAGTCGTGCATCAGAGAGCTCTCAGAGAACCAGAGGAATGGAGAGTGTCAGCCCAGGCCATGCAAGGCCTGGGCGGGCAAACCCCCAGCGTGAGGCCCAGGCCTTGGGGCCTACACTGGAAGGTGTGAGATCCACCAGGGCGGTGCAGACAAGGAGTAAAGCAGCAGGGAGTGAACGGAAAGGAGCAGCAAGGAGATCAAGATCTGTTTCCTTGGGAAGGATTTCTTCCACAGACATGGAGGATTTTGAGTGAGAGGGAGGGAAGGAAGGAGATTGTTGGAAAAGAAAGACAAGTGGAAAGTAAAGCAGATATTGTATATGTTGCAAATATGGAGGGTTGTGTGTTGTGTTGTTAAACATAAAGATAAAATGGAAACCAGCCAGCATTTTATTTCTCCTGATCTCTTTGCCTCTATGAAATCTGTGTCAGGGGAAGACTGTGAGTTTGCAGGTGGATAGGCAGCACAGAGCAAACCCAGCAAACAAACAGGGGCTGAATATGCAGCAGCTGCTTTGCACCATGCGGCCAACATGCAGTCTCCAGTGGCTGATTGTAGGGGAGGAATGGCTGCTTCTAAAACTTCCCCTGAGAGGCATCAAGCACCCCATGCTCTGGTAACAAAAACTGCCTCATGTGCAGGGGTGCGGGTGGTGTCTGGAGCTGGTGTGGAGTCAGGGGAGGCAGTGGGAACAAACTCCAGCAGCCATATTGCTACTCCCTCTGTAGAGATGCATAAGAGTCTCACAGGGAACAGCCATCTTGGTACTCCCACATAAAGGGAAACAATTGATCTGATATAAATGAACAACCCCAAGCAGAAAGCCTCTTAAAGGGACAGTATGCTGATTCAAGTCACAACCAGGATCAAACACCTACCACTGATGAACTGGTTGAATTAATAAAATTGGCAAATGAACAGGAGCTGCAACGGAAAAAATTTAAAGTTGAGTTGCAAAAAGCATTTTATAACTATTCAACTGCTGATGTGGAGAAGCAAGACTTTTATTTAGCAATAGTCAACAAAATAAATGAAGAGTTCAGAACCTTAGAAAAACAGATTTTGCAGAATTATAAAAAAATTGGTCCCCTTTCTGAAGTCTATACAAACAGGAGAAGGTTTGAGGACTCTCGGCAAGCTCTTAAACAGCCGGCATCCAGAAGTCCAGACATTTTTTCTTTGCATTCTTTATTTTAATAATGCAAATCTGCAAAAGTAGGACATTTGTTTAAATAAAATAACTAATGAAATATAAGACTGTTCCTACATAAATATAGTTGGGGGGAAACCCTCTTCTATTGTAAATACTTTGGGCATCCATGTAAAAAAGTAGGTGATGTCATGGTGTTTTGGCACAAGACAAAGAAATGTCAGTTACCAAATAAATTAGAAGAAACTGAAAATAGTACAAAAAAAATATTATTATTATTATTGTTTTTTTAAATTAAAGTTTTTTAAAAAAATGCTGTAAACTTCACTGCTGCTACTTCACTTGCTTCATGTGAGCGCCTTTAGATCAGATACAAGGAAATCAAAGTGCCTTCCCAAGTCATGTCAGTGACTGAGCCAGTATAATGTCTGGCCAGTGTGTGACACTGAAGGGGTCAAATAAGATAACTTCCTAAATTATTGCTTGGACCAGATCCAGAAGTCAGAGCAGTGGGGCATCTATGACAATCTCATTGAAGTTTACATAGGAAAGGAGCGCAAAAGGTGTTTAGCAGTCAATTTAGTGAAGTTTGCATCATGAATAGTTTTTTCACATGTATGGATGTCCCAATGTTCTCATATGGTCATCTGACTTAAATGATTATTAGAAAATGTAACAGGTGTGGAGACCCTTGGTAAAACCCCTATATAATCTGTGCAGTTCAGAAGAAAAGCAGAAGTTTAGATGTCTCCAATTCCCCACTCTGCATGTAACATTAAAAAAAATTATTTTAGGATTTAGTTCTACTCAGGTGCCCTTGGTAAAACCCCTATATAATCAGAGCAGTTCAGAAGAAAAGCAGAAGTTTAGATTTCTCCAATTCCCACTCTGCATGTAACATTAAAAAAAATGATTTTAGGATTTAGTTCTACTCAGATGCCGTAATCCTATTGGTATATTATCCAGTAGAATCAGGCAGCACTAGCAGGGCTAGTGGGAATAAAAGTATGAGTTAGTGGTCATTCCTAAACATATTCAGCACCTGAGACATTAAAAAGGCTGTTAAAATATGAATAAAATAGAAGACCCAAACACTTCTACACAATAAAAAGAGCTTACAAAAATTTCTTAAATAGACTTCTGTGCATAATATACAGATTGAGGTATATAAAAAAAAGCATCATTGCACTGGTTTCCTTTCAGTCTGCTGTAGACTTGGCAACGGACTTCTCTTCAGGACTCCTTTTGATTCTGCAGCACTTCCCAGGTGCAATCCCAGGTGCTGAAGCATTTCTTGTAATAGTAGGTTTTGCAAACTAGACAAGAGAGAGACAGGCATCGGATATAAAGAGGTGTTTGCACACAACAGCACAGACAACGGTTCAAGCTGGATGGTGGCTGTACAGAAAAGAAAGCTATCCTCTATCTATTCTTATTACAGCATTAAAAACATACAAATGAAATGAAATATGACAAAAAACTCAAAATATGGTTCCTAAGCATTTCAGGACCGACACAGCATAACTTCTTACGATTTCTTGACAGACACAGCGTGGCCCCCTCAGTATTTCATGCGTGCGAATGCTCAAAAACTCATTTTTAATATATATAGAGAGAAAAACAGAGACTGCCAAGGCAAAAAGGTTTATCGCAAAGAGGAGGTTCCCTGTGTTATGGGGGTTTGTGTAACAGGTCTGCCAAATTGCATTACTGACATCAGGCTGGAACAGGGTTGCCAGGTCTAATTTTCAAAACCAGCCCAAAACTAGCCAAAAGGCACTTCAAAAGTAGCCCAAAAATAGCACAATATGCACATTGAAAAAAATGCCCTAACAAATAATATATGTCAAAATATGTCTTTTTGTGAATTTTCACTGCTTTGCAAATGTTTTCACGAAAGGGGACAGCTTCACCCATCACCAGGGGCGTATCTACAGACCATCTCTGCTCCTGACCTCCAACCCGCTCCTGACGCTCACTTACCCTGTCTGCCCACTTGCCCTGCCCACTCCGCATGAAGTAGGTATGCTCCAAGAGGGCAGAGGGCGGTTTGCTGGGGATGGAGGACTGTGACTAGGAAATTTTTGGGGCCCAAAAAAGTAATTTGTTGTGGGGCCCAGTTACAACTAGTTACGCCACTGCCATCAGTAATCATGAATCAAGGGCAGGGTGATAAAATGAATACAAAGAATACATTGGTTGCCTCATGTCACAAGTATTCCTAGTGCAAGGCTAAAAACATTACATATAGTCTCAGAAACATCCCCACAGCAGAGATCCCATTCTGGACATTGTGCTGATACAGCAGATGCACCTTATTTGGCAATTGTGCTGATGTTAGATGGACAGAGGGGCACAATTATGCTAAAACAAGGATGATGACTGGATACCATGGGACCATAGGAAGAAGAAGTGCTTAATTCACTACCCATTGGAGGGAATGTCATTGTATAATCTGCAACCAAAACATACAATGAAATCTCTGTTAGGCAAAGCCAAAACGTTTAAATAAATAACATTTATTTGTTTTCAGAATTTACTTGTGTGCTGGTGTTTTTTTTTATTCATGTGACCACTATCTATTTTCTTCATCATGCATGGAGACCAGCTCTCAATATATCCACTGTTCTTACTTCCATCCAGCTTGTGATGAGTGAACCTTACCCTGATGACCCTCTTATGGCTGGTAATTGCAAGCAAAATAATACATTATTAAAGGGTACATATATAACTGGCTTGTGCAAGGTGTGTGACTGTTTGGGCAGTATAGGCAATAGCTCTCTGTTTCTGAGGCCAATTTTATTGTAGGTTGAGACAATAAGAGGGTTATTTAATAAAGTCTGAATGCCAAAACTATAAACTATAAAATCCAAATTTTTAGTGGAAAATAAACTTTTTTTCGGGAATTATTATACCCACTGGATGGAAAAAGTCCAAATCTGAAAATCTGGTATTTTAGACCTGCCGAGGTTGTACAGTCACATGAAAAAGTTTGGGAACCCCTCTCAGCCTGCATAATAATGTAATCTACTTTCAACAACAAAAAAGGTAAAAGCGGTATGTCTTTCCCAGGAACATCTGAGTACTGGGGCGTTTTCTGAACAAATATTTTTAGTGAAGCAGTATTCAGTTGTATGAAATTAAATGTGAAAAATTTGGGTACCCTTGTAATTTTTTCTAATTTGAATTCATGTAACTCTTCAATACTGATTACTGGCAACACCAAAGTGGTTGGATTAGCTCGTTAAGCCTTCAAATTCATAGGCAGGTGTGTCCAATGATGAGAAAAGGTGTTTAAGGTGGCCAATTGCAAGTTTTGCTTCTGTTTGACTCTCTTCTGAAGAGTGACAGCATGGGATCCTCAAAGCAACTCTCAAAAGATCTCAAAACAAAGATTGTTCATTATCATGGTTTAGGGGAAGGTTACAAAAAGCTATCTCAGCAGTTTAAACTGGCATTTTCAACTGTAAGGAATGTAATCAGGAAATGGAAGGGCACAGGCACAGTTGCTGTAAATCCCAGGTCTGGCAGGCCAAGAAAAAACAGGAGGGGCATATGCGTAGGATTGTGAGAATGATTACAAACAACCCAATGATCACCTCCAAATACCTGCAATAACATCTTGCTGCAGATGGTGTATCTGTCCATCGTTCTACAATTCAGTGCAATTTACACAAAGAATATCTGTATGGCAAGGTTATGAGAAAGAAGCCCTTTCTTTACTGAGCCCACAAACAGTTGCTTGTTGTATGCAAAAGCTCCACAAAGCCACCATCATTTTGGAACAAAGTGCTTTTGACTGATGAGACAAAAATTTAGTTATTTGGTCATAACAAAAAGTGATTTGCATGGTGGAAGAACACCGCATTCCAAGAAAAACACCTGCTACCTACTGTCAAATTTGGTGGAGGTTCCATCATGCTGTGGGGCTGTATGGCTAGTTCAGGGACTGCGGCCCTTGTTAAAGACAAGGGTCGGATGAATTCAACCCAATATCAACAAATTCTTCAGAATAATGTTCAAACATCAGTCACAAAGTTGAAGTTATGCAGGGGTTGGATATTCCAACAAGACAATGACCCTAAACACACTTCGAAATCTACAAAGGCATTTATACAGAGGGAGAAGTACAATATTCTGGAATGACCATCACAGTCCCCCCCGACTTGAATATCATCGCAAATCTATGGGATGAATTGAAGCAGGCCGTCCATGCTCTACAGCCATCATATT
Source organism: Xenopus laevis (assembly GCF_017654675.1). Taxonomy (NCBI): domain Eukaryota; kingdom Metazoa; phylum Chordata; class Amphibia; order Anura; family Pipidae; genus Xenopus; species Xenopus laevis. The sequence continues at coordinate 67,910,030 of NC_054373.1, forward strand.
TAAAGGGATACTGTCATGGGAAAAAAAAATTTTTTCAAAATGAATCAGTTAATAGTGCTGCTCCAGCAGAATTCTGCACTGAAATCCATTTCTCAAAAGAGCAAACAGATTTTTTTATATTCAATTTTTAAATCTGACACGGGGCTAGACATTTTGTCAATTTCCCAGCTGCCCCATGTCATGTGACTTGTGCCTGCACTTCAGGAGAGTAATGCTTTTTGGCAGGCTGCTGTTTCTCCTTCTCAATGTAACTGAAGGAGTCTCAGTGGGACATGGGTTTTTACGATTGAGTGTTGTTCTTAGATCTACCAGGCAGCTGTTATCTTGTGTTAGGGAGCTGTTATCTGGTTACCTTCCCATTGTTCTTTTGTTTGGCTGCTGGGGGGAAAAGGGAGGGGGTGATAATCACTCCAACTTGCAGTACAGCAGTAAAGAGTGATTGAAGTTTATCAGAGCACAAGTCACATGACATGGGGCAGCTGGGAAATTGACAAAATGTCTAGCCCCATGTCAGATTTCAAAATTGAATATAAAAAAATCTGTTTGCTCTTTTGAGAAATGGATTTCAGTGCAGAATTCTGCTGGAGCAGCACTATTAACTGATTCATTTTGAAAAAAAAAAATTTTCCCATGACAGTATCCCTTTAACAGAACTGGAGAGGTTTTGTATGGGTGAATGGTCAAAAATACTGCCATCCAGAATCCAGACAATCATATAGGGGTGTCTAGAGGGTGTTACATTTGCAAAAGGAGGCTCAACTAAGTATTGATGTAATATCTCTGTTGGGGTGGCCAAATGTATGCACCTGTCTAATTTTATGATGCATATTGCATATTTTCTGTTAATCCGATAAACTTTGTCACTGCTGAAATACTACTGCTTCCATAAGGCATTTTATATATTAAAAGGAAGTTGCTGCTTTGAAAGCTCAGCTTAACAAAAATGCTTAACAAAAACTCCCCCATATTTTTTTTATGACTGTATATAAGTCACTGGGAGAAGTCCCAAAGATATACTGAGCTGTGCTGGTTTTCGTGCAAAAATCCAAAGATTTTGTGGTTTTCGGGCGGAAAATCCGAGAAATTTGTACAAATTTTCAGACGATTTTCATGATTTTTTTCGAACTTTTTCCTGACCTGGAATTTTTCAGGAAAATGTATCGATAAATAAGGGGAAATAACCCGTGTGGATTTGGTCGGAGTATATTTCAGAAAATTGGAGAAATTCGTATTTTGATAAATAACCCTCTTTAATGTTCTTAGCTCTTGGTCAACAAGCTTCTTTGCAACCAATTTTAGTGTTCAATATCTGATTTAATAGACTAAAACATTACAGTATCTATCTGAAAACCAGATTCTGTAATGCCAAAAATCTGTAGTTTCCCACAATGCAATATTTTAGTTAGTTTGTTCAATCTTGTCTACCATAATGTTCCGCTATTTTTTTTCTCCATGGTTGATAATATTGAGATGTTTCTATATTTTTCTCATGAAAGAGTAAAAAAAAGTAAAAATATTATTCTGTCCAATTTTCACTTTGTAATAGTTATTATTTTCATCCCTCTTGTTCCAGTCTTTCGAGTTTAAATACAACAGAGCAGTATTTGTTTCCAATGCCAGAAAGTGGACAGAAAAGCATGCTATACCATGTCCACAGGTGAGACAACTGACAACCGTTGGACTTTTTATTTTTGAATAATTTTACTTTAAATGTCTTTTACTTTCCATTATGTAGGAACTCGGATAAAGAATCACAAGAGAAGTCTAGTTCTGCTGAAGGCACTAAACGCAAAAGTGCAGAAATCCCCGAAGAAGCAAAAAAACCCCGCAGAGAAACATGACATGCTCTTGATTTTTGTTTGTGTATTTGTTTGTTGTTCTGTTCAATAAAGTTCATGTATTTTTCCAGTAAATCCTTGTTTGTATATATTTTGTTGTTTTTGGAATCTTTACTATGCAATTCTTTTTTTAAATAAAATAGTAGACATTTATATTATGATTGTTGGCCCACAGTTTTTTTTGTTTTTAATGGCCACTTCTAAGAGTGCAGTGGGAGGACAATGGAAGTAGTACATTTGACTTTTTTTCTTAAGTAATGTATGGTAAATGTGTTTGTATAATAATTTTAGTAGTAGTTATTGGTAAAACTTGCCACCGCACCAGTTGGTAAGTGGACATAAAGGGGCAGATTCACTAAGGGTCGAATTTCGAAGTAAAAAATACTTCGAAATTCGACCCTCGAATTGAAATCCTTCGACTTCGAATATCGAAGTCGAAGGATTTAGCGCTAAACGGTCGTTCGATCGATCGAAGGATTTTTCGTTCGATCGAACGATTAAATCCTTCGAATCAAACGATTCGAAGGATTTTAATCCAACGATCGAAGGAAAATCCTTCGATCAAAAAAAGGTTAGCAAACCTATGGGGACCTTCCCCATAGGCTAACATTGACTTCGGTAGGTTTTACCTGCCGAAGTAGGGGGTCGAAGTTTTTTTTAAAGGGAAAGTACTTCGACTATCGAATGGTCGAATAGTCGAACGATTTTTCGTTCGATTCGTTCGATTTCGTTCGTATTCGAACGAATTTAACCAATTCAATGGTCGAAGTACCAAAAAAATACTTCGAAATTCGAATTTTTTCCATTCGAATCCTTCACTCGGGTTTAGTGAATCGGCCCCAAAGTGTTAGATTAGGGTCACAATGCATGCCAAACAGTCTTGAACAGTCATGTGGCAGAACAGATTACCTGTTCCCTAAGCACTGGGTACAGAATAAATGTATTTTATCCATTTATGTCTAAAGGGATGCACCAAATTCAGGATTAGAACAGATCCTTAAAATCATGTGAACCAGGAAATTGTAATTTCCCCCCACACACACACACAGGATACGTGGTTCTTTTGAACCCTTCAGATTCCGTTCCAGATGTGGCCACCTACAGTCCTTAATGAAAGATTCGGCATTCTGCTCAATGCCAAAATGGTGAATTAGGTGCATCCCTTCTTTCCAATGTAAAAATGTAGTGTTAAATTGTTTTTTGTTATAATTACAACTAAGGAAGCTGGTTTGGAGACTCTTTCAGAGTAGAGGTTTATTGTTTTAGAGCCATTCATCTACTTATTTATTTATATTTTTATTCAACTGACTTTGGTAATAATAACGATAAACAAAAAAACAATCCACTGCTAATGTTAAAACATCACAACTGAATACATACACAGACCCAATGAGGACATTCCAGATCTGTCCTGGAACTATTACAATTTTTTATGGAAAGTGTTGCAAATTTAAAGTAAAGATACTACAATGATTCAATGAGCATCCACTGTTCCATAGTAAGTTAGGTTGGAAAACAAAACACACATCCATCAAGTTCAACATTTAAAGTCTTATCTAACTGCAAGTTGATCCAGAGGAAGGCAAAAAAATTTTTTAAGCCTCTTCAATTTGCCTCAGAGGGTAAAAAATGTCTTCCTTATTGCAAGATGGCAATCTGACTAGTCCCTGGATCAACTTGTACTATGGGCTATCTTTTATAACCATGTATTCCCTCCCTTGCTAAAAAGCCATCAAACCCCTTCTTAAAGCTATTTAATGTATCCACCAGCATGACCAATCCGGGGTGAGAATTCCACATCTTAACAGCCATTACTGTAAAAAGAAAAAAAAATAGTCATCCAACAGAATTCTCCCCAGCACACTCATGATGTCTATCTGAATGGACATCTAAAATTAAATGGCATTAATGAAGTTAAAGGGGAAGTTTACCTTCCGATACATATTTACAAGATGGACCTGTTCTAAATAATTTTTAATTTGATTTTCAATAATTTTCTATGATTTTCAAATTATTAAGCTACAAGGTATATTGCCTTGCCTGTATGAAATGTTATATGTTTATATGGTTTGACCACATAAATTTCCACAGAACAGAAAAAAGTTCTAACCAGTTTAGAAGATCCTGCATTCATGTAAAAATCACATGCTGTGATTTAGAGATCTGAGAGAACCTATGTTAGTTTCTTACCATTTTCTTGAAGATAAGTATTTACTGGCACTTGCATATACGTCCCGCACCATTGGCTTATTAGGTTATATTCATTTCTATTTGTTACTTACTGTGTGAGGGGCTTCCATCTGTACTATTTTTTCAATGATACAGTAATGCACAAATATATATTGCTCCTGCAACATAAAAAAAAAAAATATTTTTACAACTAAATATTTTATCAGAACATTTAAAAAACTAAAATATAAAAAGCTTGCCAAAATATATACCCTTTACGAGCTCCATGTCAGTACTTACTGGGTTAGCCCCTCCCCCATGCTACCATCAGAAGGACCCTCCCCAAGTCTTTAAAGACCGGCCACACCCACCTACCGGCGTCTTTTTTTTCCCCTTCTCATTTTGCTCTCATCGGAAGAAAAATGGTTTTCTTTTAACCTTGGGAAAGCATAGGTCTGCCCATAAGGCGTCCTAGGGACAGGGGTTTTTGGTCCATGGGACCTTTTGTTCCCCAGCACTCGGCCTCATATCCTGGAGTCTTCTGTGCTTCAGCTTCTGGATCAGGTAAGACACTGGTGTGCAATGTTTGCTACTCCTGGTCTGCCTGTGTTTCAGTTTCTGTATTGCTGTCAGAGCATTCGACGGCAAGTGCTTGTCCCCCCCCATCCGGTGTGCCCTCCTGACCTGCCCAAAAGGCGTCCAGGGGCAGTGGTGTATGTGACCCCTACACACCCTTTATTTTTATGGATGGACGAGGGAGGCGGCAGTTAAAGGGTCAGCCAATTATTAGGCAAAATTAGTTAGGGGCCTGAGCCTTACTGCCTCCTGTTTTTCTTTTTTCTTGTCTTTTAAACAGAGGGCAGGTTCCATGGCCAGCTGCCTTCCTCAGCAGACTTTCCTAAGGTAGAGGTCATTTAAAAAAAAAAAATGCTTGCCTTATAGGTTTCAGCTAGAAACGGTGCATGGCTCTGTTAGGAGATACCAATTATCCAATTTGCCTCTGTGTAACCACAGCAGTTGCTTTTGGTTACCTGCTTATGCAGACAGCAGCTGAGTTTAATCAGCGGGTTCCACTGGTAAAGTGACCCCCCATTGAGCACAATTATGGGATTCCTCTGTATGTGCAGACACCAGCTGAGTATAGCAAGTGGAGATGGCCCCGCCCACTCTCTAACTCTGCAGACTGGAACCTATTTCCAGGAGCCTCTGGTAAGTACTGCTATCAGTAAACTTGTGAGGCCTGTTAACAATGAACCTGGTGTCCTGCAATATGTGGCATTAGAGACCTACCTACAGCCTGGCATTAGGAGCTACAGGTAAGGAACATGTTCATATTCTGTTCTGAAGTGTACTGAGCTAATCCTTTGCTGATCTGCACTGTGCAAGGTTCTGACCTTTTGCCCACCTGAAACCAGCAGTGTATGCTGAGTTCTGGCTAATTGCTCACCTTATTCCAATAGTTCTAGTGGCTAACACTACCCTATGCAAAACTACAGTGTACTGAGTCCTGTACATTTGCATACCTGACAACAATAGCCATAATGAATGCTGCTATTTGTTCTGTGAGGTGATGTGCTGAGGTTTTTGCTATTCCTGGAATCAGCTCTCCAGTATTGCTCTCCTGGAACCAGTTGCCCTTATGAATGCATCCCTGGGCTGGCTGGCGGCTAGGCTCTGATATACTGTATGCTTGCTCTAAACAGCAGCTAATTCAAACTATGTATAACATGTTGCTGTGATTGTATCTTTGCTTTGCAGGATCTAATACACATCCGAATGTCTTATAATGCAATGCATTCTTCTATGTTAAGGTATTATTTAATTCAATTAAACATGGAATTGTATCAGGTTAATGTTCTTGTTCTAGGTGAGTTTACATATTATTTTTGATTATACACAGCAGGAGCGGCTCAAGCCTGTCTGCTATATGGATTACAGGTATTAATTGTAGAACACAATGTTTGGGGCCCTTCTCTGCAAGTTTTTCCCTGTTTTGTGTTGCAATTCACTGTCGGCATTACTGGAGGGCCAAGGCAGTTTGCTCCTTATTCCGGTCAAATAGGCAGTATTATACAATATCCATAGCTGGAGCTCTGGGGTTGGTGAGTATACTCTACCAGAGAGCAGTATCTCTAGGTCCTCAACAGAGGCCTATGTAATAATCTGCCATTATAATACATGTGGCTTAATACATGCTAGCCTCTACACCCTGGCTCTACACCCTGTTGGTGGTCTCTAAAGGATCACTTATGGTGGCTCTATATAAGACTAAGTCGTCTAATCATCCGAGGAGTATGCTTATCCTAAGAAAGCCAATACCTTCAGAATGAATGCTTAACCAATGGTTAACTGTAGCGTGTAAGTGTTCTGCATAAGAGTCTTACATGTGTGCGTATCATGCGTGTGTGTGTGTGTATATGTCAGTATATATGTATACATATATGTATATAGGTGTATGGGCCATCTGCATATATATGCATGGGGGGAGGATATGTGTGATTTTACTGGTCCTGACAAAAACCGTAATAAGGCAAGAAAGCTCGCAACTATTTTTTCTTGGCTGAAATAACCCTATATGCATTGTGCCCAGGCCCAGACTGGCAATCTGTGGCTTCTGGCTAAGGCCAGAAGGGCTGCCTTAAGAGGCAATAGAAAGTCACTATTTAGTGGGCTGGTGGGGAACTGATGGACCCCTGTGTACAGTGGTGGAACTAGATGTTTCCGGGCCCCACAGCAAATTGATTTAGGGCCCCCAGCATGTCCAGAGGTTCACCTGTTTTTTCTAATGCATGTTGAGATCAAGCATTATTTTGCCCTCATGGGGCCCCTATGCCTCCTGGGCTCCCTGCAGCCGCGGGGTCTGCTTCTTCAGTAGTTACGTCCATGTCTGTACCTGGAGGTCCAGACCCGATTGTGCCCTTAGCTGGATAGCTCCTTAGTCCCTCCTAAGGGCCGTAGGTGGTGACTGCCACACAGAATTATGCATTGGCACATACTACTAATAAACCTACTGTCATAACACACACATCACACCCCTCGGAGATGACCTTTGTTCAGTCACTAGGGTTGCATAACTAAGTTTAATTGTTATTAAATCTTACCTATGTAAGCTCTCCTGGCAGTTAGATTGCCGTGGTATAAAATATGATACAGGTTGAACATTGCTGTTGCAGTTTTAGTCATACTAACAGCAAAGCAGAACATCTCTGTGGCCCAAAAGCCAGGTTTTTGCTCTGTGTCTAGAAGACAGACTTAGAGTCAGTTTTCCATTTGTTTGTCTAGTCTCCTAGTTAAAAAAAAAAAAATGGAGTATCCATGTTTTGAGGCTAGCTGTTCTGCATACCATATGGGTACTGATTTAGACTGCAAATGATGGAAGCATCTAGTGAGTGTTGATTCTTCCCTCTCTTTATATCGGTGTCCTCCTGAACCACCAGTATGGAATCTGCATCATCACGGTTACATACCTACGGGTTCTACCCATTTTATTGCCTCACAACATAACTTCTTAAAGACTGTCTTAAAGATTATCTCAGACTTGCATTTCTTTAGGTGTGTGCACTTCTCTTACTTCTATTTCATTGGTGCATAACTGGGGAAATTAAGTCATCGGTACCGAAATTGTCCCAGTTCAGCGTGTATAGTTCACCTGACCCAGTGTGCATAGTTCACAGTCTGCATGGTTCACCTTTCCCGGTAGGATGGTTCACCTTTCTCGGTAGGATGATTCACCTTTCCTTGTATGTCTGGTTCACCTATCCCATTAGGTCTAGTTTACTGGACCTAGTATCTGACCCGGGAAGTCTCGGTCATCTGACCAGGAGGTTCATTCATTCATCTAACACAGTAGGTCTAGTCTGGTGGATTGGAAGCCTTCTGATGCTACTCAAACATCCTTATGATCAGTCCAGTCCTAAGTACTTGAGCAATTGATGCCTACGCACATCCTCTGCATGCCCAATGGTGGGCAGCCTGGTACTCAATGTAAGAGGATTCAGCTACCTCGAATATAGTCAATGTGAGGAACACACTGACACAAAAGACATATGGCCGCAGGGCTAACCCCTGCCATTTTAATAATGCAGAACATTGAGGAAGTTCGCATGATATAGGATGGTTGAATTTCCTACATGTACACATGTTCCTTTGCTGGAAGGAGGAAATCTGATTGGTCTCATGAGACTCTGAGCATCTCTCCAGGTTACTCTACAACCTGCCTCTGTGACTCTTGTGGCTATCATAGTATTGCTTGGGTTATTTTATTCTGACTCCGAAATCCTCTAGGGGTTACCAGTTCTATGTCTCACAAGGCTATGCTCTGCCATCCAACCGGGGTTTTATTCTTCAGGTAATTGCCCTGTCTCCAACTTGCATTATCTTCTAGATCAGGAGGTTGGTACCAGCGTTTCCATCGTAAGGATCATACACGGAGTAAGTAATTCTCACCCCAGATACGTTTCAGGTTCCCATGTCCCTGTTCTCTGGGTTTGCTTTCCAGTTAGAGCAGATCTAATTGCTAGCCAATCAGATAGTTAGGCATTATAGTACATGCCTCAAGTATGCCTCATTGTGCATTTTATGCCCGGCACTTTTGTTTATATTCTAAACAGGCCACATATACAAAGGGGTCTGTTTGGGATTCTAACTCCTACCAAGTGTTTTTTGCAGGTGCCTTACAAATCTGCACTGAAACTAAGCATATATTTGATGGATGCTTTCTGGTGAGTAGGAGAGTAAGTATTTTAAACTTTTGAGTTTGCCAGGTGAAGGGAGTTCTTCATCCCTCTCTCTTTTTTTCTTCTGGAAGAGTCAAGCTGTTATGGAATCGCTTTTTCAAGTGATTTTAGAAGCTTGTTACAAAGACGCCGGTAGGTGGGTGTGGCCGGTCTTTAAAGACTTGGGGAGGGTCCTTCTGATGGGAGCATGGGGGAGGGGCTAACCCAGTAAGTACTGACATGGAGTTCATACAGGAAAGGAAGATCACGGTAAGTATATTACAATCTTCCCTATTCATATTCTTCAGAATTCTGCTTTTATGTCTTTAGTTAACCATGTTAATGTGTATTCAAATATTACATTTTCATTCTTCACAAAGGGTTTTATTGTGGCACAGGATAAAAAATGTCATTGTCATTGTAAAAAAACATTACAAATGTGCTTAACCAGTTATTTTCCTCAATATATACAATAAAAGATTCAGCCTTTCAGGACCAGCTCTTTAGGTGATCTTGGCTCCGCTTAGAAATTGTTAGTGGCTGATGCAGGATATAGCACTAAAACCACTTAGTACCAAAATCAATTTGTACAAGGGCACAGGGCCTGGTGGAATACACCCTTGCATACTTAAAGGAGAACTAAAGCTTAACTAAAGAAGTAGGCTAGAAATGTTGTACACTGTGTTTTGGGCTTCTGTACCAGTCCAACCACAGCCTTTTAGCAGTAAAGATCTGTGCCTCCAAAGAACCCCAGCAGCTCCCAGTCTTCTTCTCTGCTGATTCACTGAACATGCTCTGTACTGTTGTGACTTAATGAGCTGAGGGATTGACTAAAAATATACAGTACACAAAATATACAATATAAATGTCACTGTATAATGTTGATTAGTAATTAATGCAGATAATTACTACATGTCAGCTTTGAAAGCAGTGCAACTGGCATCAGAATTTATTCTTTAGCCTATATAGCATCCACATATATTACAGGCCAACCTCATTTTCTGCTTGATAATTTGCAACGACCACTAAGCTCAGCTGCTCAGAGCCCACTGAGCATGTGAGTGTCACAGCCAAGATTCCAATATGGTGACCCCCTGTGACAAGTTTGGATCATTGCTGCAATAAGTTCAGTTAATAAAATATGGTATTTTTAGCCATATTCATTTTTTATCTTGTATGGTACATATGAATTGGAGGAAAGCTGATGTAGTTCCAATACATGTGGCCAGAAGACGATTGCTCCGTGGTGCTCGCTGGAAGAATGCAGGGCCGGTGCAGTTCCAATTACAGCGATACGCAATATGTTGGCGCTATATAAATACATGTTAATAATAATAATATATAAAACGTAATTACAGTCCAACCTGGAAATTATAGATCTGTACGTTTGACAACTGTTGTGGGCAAACTATTGGAAGACTTGTCTTGTAGGCCCTAAACGTTGCCTTGCTTTGTATGTTTTTGGACTGAATAAATCTTTTTGCACAACTACAACTCACTCAGAGTGCTGCTGGTAATTATTTTGATATGCAGATCATGGCAGACAAAATAAACAGGTTTTTATGATAAGAAGTAGGAACTTGGACATTGGATTGCAGTAGATGTGGCCGGAAGATTATTGCTCCGTGGTGCTCGCTGGAAGAATGCAGGGCCGGTGCAGTTTTCTCCAATAGATGCACTGTCCTGGGGTTTCAGGTAAGTACATGCAATCACTTGGAGGTGCCTAACTTTTGACACTCCAAGTAAAAAGAACTTTCCTTCTCCTTTAAGATGTAAAAGGGGTTTTAAATCAAAATAAATAAAGGTTACTGAAATTATCTAGTAGTATAAAGTTGATCCAGGGATTGGTCTGATTACCTCTTGGCGTTAGAAAGTAATTTTTCTCCTTACTCTGGATCAATTAGTGCTTACGCAGTTTTAACTTGTTGAAAAAAGTTCAACTTTTTTCAACCTTATACATAGTAACATAGTAAGGAAGTAAGGTTGAAAAAAGACACACGTCCATCAAGTTCAACCTTTTTTTTTTTTTTTTATTATTATATCTGCCTAACTGCCAGTTGATCAAGAGGAAGGCAAAAAAAACCCATCTGAAGCCTAACCAATTTGCCTCAGAGGGGGAAAAAATACCTTCCTGACTCCAAAATGGCAATTGGACTAATCCCTGGATCAACTTGTACTATGAGCTATCTTCCATAACCCTGTATTCCCTCACTTGCTAAAAAGCCATCCAACCCCTTCTTAAAGCTATCTAATGTATCAGCCTGTACAACTGATTCAGGGAGAGAATTCCACATCTTCACAGCCCTCACTGTAAAAAAACCCCTTCCGAATATTTAGGTGGAACCTCTTTTCTTCTAATTGGAATGGGTGACCTCGTGTCAGCTGGAAAGACCTACTGGTAAATAAACCATTAGAGAGATTATTATATGATCCCCTTATATATTTATACATAGTTATCACATCACCCCTTAAGCGCCTCTTCTCCAGCGTCAACATTCCCAATTTGGCCAGTCTTTCATCATAGTTAAGATTTTCCATACCTTTCACCAGCTTAGTTGCCCTTCTCTGTACCCTCTCTAATACAATAATGTCCTGTTTGAGTGATGGAGACCAAAACTGTACGGCATATTCTAGATGGGGCCTTACAAGTGCTCTATACAGTGGAAGAATGACCCCCTCCTCCCGTGACTCTATGCCCCTTTTAATACAGCTCAAGATCTTATTTGCCCTTGATGCTGCTGACTGGCATTGCTTGGTACAGCCAAGTTTATCATCTACAAGGACTCCAAGGTCCTTTTCCATAATGGATTTGCCTAGTGCAGTACCATTAAGGGTATAAGTGGCTTGGATATTTTTACATCCCAGGTGCATGATTTTACATTTATCAACATTGAATCTCATTTGCCACTTAGCTGCTAAGATTGCCAGTTTGTCAAGATCGTGTTGCAAGGATGCCACATCCTGGATGGAATTAATTGGGCTGGATATTTCTGTGTCATCTGCAAACACTGATACATTACTTACAACACCCTCCCCTAAGTCATTAATGAACAAGTTAAATAAAAGTGGACCTAATACCGAGCCCTGGGGGACCCCACTAAGAACCTTAATCCAAGTAGAGAATGTACCATTAACAACCACTATCTGTACCCGATCCTGTAGCCAGTTTCCTATCCATGTGCAAACGACTTCATTAAGCCCAACAGACCTTAGTTTAGAAAGCAGTCGTTTGTGGGGCACAGTATCAAACGCTTTGGCAAAATCCAAATAGATCACATCTACTGCCCCCCCCACTGTCCAGCATTTTACTTACCTCATCATAAAAAGCAATCAAATTTGTCTGACATGACCTATCCTTCATAAAGCCATGCTGATTGCTGCTCATAATGCCATTCACTAGGACAAAATTTTGAATGAGATCACTTAACAAGCCTTCAAATAATTTGCCCACCACAGATGTCAAGCTTACTGCCCTATAATTGCCAGGCTGAGATTGTAATCCCTTTTTAAATATTGGAATAACATCAGCTTTTCTCCAATCCATAGGCACCATACCAGATGAAAGTGAATCTGAGAAAATCAGAAATAGGGGCTGGTCTAATACTGAACTAAGCTCTCTTAGGGGGTGTATGCCATCAGGCCCTGGAGCCTTGTTTACATTCATTTTTATTAAAGCTTTATTAATCATATCCTAAGTCAGCTACTGACTAGATTGAGCTGAGCCATTAGTCCAACTATAAAGTGAGCCTGGGAACTCAGACTCCTCTATTGTATACACTGAAGAAAAGAACTGATTTAACACATTTGCCTTTTCTGTATCTGTTACAACCATAATGGTACCATTATTTAATGGAGCAACACTCTCAACCTGCATCTTTTTACTATTAATATTTTAAAAAACGTTTTAGGGTTAGTTTTCACCTCCATCACAATTAACTCTTCATTTCCTTTCTTTGCCTTCTGGATTGCTGATTTATTACATTTATTACAGTGTTTATATTCATTAAATGCAGCTTCTGTCCCAACAGATTTGTAGTTTTTAAATGCCTTTCTCTTCTTCCCTATTAACTTCTTTACTTCTTTATTAAGCCACATAGGATGATTCTTAGAGCTTCTACATTTACTTCTTAAGGGAATAAATTGAGAACAGTAATGATTTAATATCATTTTAAATGACAACCATTTCTGTTCTGTGTTTTTAGCTGAAAACTTAATGCCCAATCAATACTCTGTAGGGCAGCCATCAAGGCACTAAAATTAGCTTTTGCAAAATACATGGTTTTTGTTGCCCCAGTATATATTTGTTTTGTGCACCAGACATTAAATGATATAACATTATGGTCACTATTACCCAGGGGTTCAATGACTTGCATATTTGCTATAAGTTCTGGGTCATTTGAGATCACTAAATCCAGAATAGGATTTCTGGTAGGCTCCTCAACAACCTGTGCCATAAAATTGTCATGCAACAAGTTTATAAATTTGTTCCCATTAACTGATCTGGCAGTACTGTTGCTCCGGTCAATATCTGGGTAATTAAAATCTCCCATTATCATTACTTTACCCAAACTAGCAACCTTTCTATTTGCATCACCTCCTCCTCCTCACTTACATTAGGGGGTCTATAGCATACGCCTACAATTAATTTGCTGGACTCTTTACAATTGGTGAAGAACTCCACCCATAAGCTTTTAAATCCTGCCTAACAAACAGACATACCCCTCCTCCTTTTCTATTGCCTCTGTCCTCCGAAACAAAGTATAGCCACTGATATTTACTGCCCAGTCATGCGACTCATTCAGCCATGTTTCGGCCACACCAATCACATCATATTTTCCCTCCAGCACCAGCACCTCCAGCTCTCCCATTTTACCAGTTAGACTCCTTGCATTTGCAAATATACATTTAATACTGGTACCAAATTGATCATATGACATGTGGTCCTCCCTATCCTTAACTGTATCCCCAGCCAAGTCTCCTCCCCCATACAGTTCATAGACTACTATTTATATAAAGGGAGAGCACATGGCACAGAGATCTCAGATGTAAGTGCTAAATACCATATTTACAGTTTAAACAGACTAATCTAATGGGATGCCTGCTGAGAAATTGGGACAGGAAACCCCACATTTAAAAGCATATGTTACAAATATATTTGTGTAAGACTATGGGTTTCCTATGCTGTACAATATCTAGAAGTCACTCCCAGATGGAAACAGATTTTCACAAAGGAGTGCAGAAAGATAATTTTAGTTCACTTATAAAGGTAGAATATTGTTTTAATATGTTTGTTTATATTTCAAGTCTGCTGTTTTCCTTACCACAGTTTGCAGCATAAGGTACCGGTTAAGACGCATTTGATGCACTGTGTGGAAGATATCTAGGTAGTGTCTAGCTCTTAACTGCTGTAGGGCCACATCTAGAGCAATGAATGTCCCTGTGCGCCCAACACCAGCACTGAGGAACGATAAAGTGGATGCAAAAGAGAAAAAAAAACATATTAGTGAGAACAGTTGGCTATACTTATGGAAAGAAAGTGACCTTGTGTAAGTATGTGATGTATGTTATCTCTAATAACTTTTTAGTATAGTACAGAGCACTAATGTGATTCTTCTTTGATTAGCTATTGCCCCAGTGCTACCTTCAAAAAATAATAATGATATTATTAAAACCATGAACATGATATTCTCTAGTCCGACCTCCTGTCAGTGCAGACATGTGGGTTATGTCCAGGTTAACCTCTGGATGCAGGCAGAAGGATTGGACTCTTGACACCTACTGTAACTCAGGAAATAATGGCTTGCTCAACCTCTGCTTCCCAGTTCTATTGTCCTGCCTTGGAAATGGACATAAATATAACTCCCTTCTGTTTTGTTACTTTTATTACCACTTTTATTTGATTTTCTACAAGGACTTTCTACAAGGAGGCATACTGAGCTGTCTCCCAATGTCCCTGCTATTGCCTCCTTGCTGGCAGATTGCAGCAAGTGGAATGAGCACTCCTAAAAGCTCTAAAGAATTATACACATCTGACTCTTGGATTACGGGCTGGGTATGCTGAGCTACCATTATACCCAATAGGTACATGGTGCCTATTCTGGACACAGACAATAGGTATGCTAAGCTACCTGCAGTCCAAAAACTTGTTACGTACCAGGACTGGCATGCAGTGCTGCCATGTCATTAGACAACCTGGATGCACACTTGTACTATGCGATCAGACCTATAACTGTGTCTCCAGACTGCTGGGATACCCATACTCAGACAACACTATGAGTTTATACAGTGCCATTATAATTCAGGGATTGCGAAGACCCTCACCAATCTTGCAGGTGTGGTACATTCATTGGTACTGGCAAGTACTGCATGCCATTTTTGAAATTTGCAGTGCTCACTTAGCCATCTTAGAGACAGATCGTGGCTAAGCAGAAAGTTATTCCGACTGCTGTGAATCACACAAGAGACCAGGAACAGTGCAGTTTTAACGCTTACCGCCCCTACAGTGCAGAGATCACTACAAATAACCACCAAGATCTGGAAGTGCAACAGCTGGTAACTATAAGGCTAGTTATGCTATATTGCTCATAATGGAAAGGTCTGACTCACTCAAGGACCTAAGAGAGGAGATTCAAGCCTCTGGGTCAGCAAAATAATCTACAAAAATGACTGAAAGGGTACAGGCATACTTTAACCCTTTGCCTGCCAAGCACGTACGCTGTACGTTCTGGCAGGCAAGGGCTTTAACTGCCAAGAACGTACCTAGTACGTTCTGGCAGAAATCAGTGCTGATCTCTGCATCAGCGGCTTTAGCCGCCTCTGCAGAGACTTAGCAGTGCTGACAGCCCCCTGGGCAACAAGGCTGGGGGGCTGTCATGTCGGTCCTGCAACAGGATTGTTGCAGGGCCGACCTAAAATCACAAGAAGAAGCAACTTACCAGCTCCTCCATCTTCCTTCTTCTCTCTGCTTCTCTGGCGACGCCCACGCACTTCCTGGCTGCAGTGACTCATCAGCACACACGCTGCTGAAAGTCTCTAGAGCATCAGACTTTCCCTCCTGCTCAGCAACGGTAAGTGGCCTTTATTTTACAAATTACACACTACACACACACTACACACAAACTACATACACACTACACTACATTGTATAGATCTATACACAGTTACACAATCATTTTAGTAAAGATTGTTTTTTTTTTTTTAAAATTTTTTTTGTAAAGTTATGTACACTTATTTGCACTTATTTCACACTTATATACACACTGTCACACCACTTTTAGAAGTGTATACACATGTATACACAAAAAACTCACAAAGAGGGCTTTTTTTTTTTTTACTTTTTCATTTTACTAATTTGTGCTTTTTTTACCCCTAAAAACCATTTGCTTTGGCAGCATGACTATTGGGTAATCGATTTTGGCCACTAATTATGCTGTTGGATCAGTCATTTTGTTATTTCATTGATTTACACAATTTTTGTGGTTTTATTGCAATTTTATCCCTGCATTATTTTTCCTTATGTATCTTTAGTATAGTTTTGCTGTTTGGTGCTTTGGTATAGAAAGATATATTTTACTTTGTTTGATCCGTCAGAATATGTACTTTCCAAAAATATATGGTGTTCTGGGTGCTTTTTACAGTTTGGGGGTCTTACAACACATAACGCAAAGTCGGGGTACTGTTTTCAGCAGCTTAGTTGGCTAGTGTGAAAATTCATATGCATGTTTTTCATTTGGGGTCCGTACACACCACATACTTTGGTAAATCTATGCATATTGGGCATCAAGTTATTCATTAGACCTCTGACGTCCATGATTTTTCTTTGTACGTAAAACATTGTGTGCGAAAAATGTGGCAAACTGCAACATTTTTAGGCAATTTTCAGAAATGTTGTAAAAACCTCTAAGTTTAGAAAAGCTTTGCAGTTTGGTAGTTTGGTGTAGAAAGACGTCTTTATCTTTGTTGGATTCGTCAGAATGTGTACTTTCCAAAAACATATGGTTTTGGGGGGTCTTTGCTGTTAGGAGAGTCTTGAGGCACATAATATGAAGTCAATGGTCTATGTTCACAGAAGGCGAATCGGCAGCGGAGAAAACTTATATGCACTATTTTTATTTGGGGTCCGCACATGCCAGCTGCCTTGGTATATCTGTGCATATTGGGCATCAAACTGTTCAGTAGTGCCTTGGCATCAATATTTATGTTATTTTACAATTGTATGTAAGAAATTGGGTGAGATAAATTGCAATATTTTTAGGCGATTTTCAAAAATGTAAAAACCGTTGCTTTTATCGCCAAATTTAGGAAAGACTTGGGACTTGGTACTTTGGAGTACTAGGACATGCATACCCAATTTGGGTTTGCGGGAATGTGTACTTTCCGAAAATATATGTTTTTCTGGGGCGAACTTATTTTTTTCTACCTTTGACCCCCCCCAAAATGATGTAAATGTGTTGATTTTGCAGTACCTGAAATGACAGACCATATGGGAGTCTGCTTTTGGGGCCCCTATATGCCACATGCTTAGGTACACCTATACATATGGGGCATCGAACTGTTCAGAGGACCCTAAACTTTCATATTTGGGGTGATTTCTCTTGATACCTAAAAGTATGTGGGTAATACGATGCCGCAGGGTAGAAATTTTGAGGTGATTTTTGGAAATGTCGCCAAAATCACCAAATTTAGGAATGGTTTGCGGCTTGGTTCTTTGGAGTAGAAAGACATGCATACCCAATTTGGATTCGGGGGAATGTGTACTTTCCGGAAATATATGGTTTTCTGGGGTGAACGTACTTTTTCCTAACTTTGCCCCCCCCCCAAACTATGTAAATGTGTTGATTTTGCAGTATCTGGAATTACAGAACTGATAGCTCAAATGAGGTGTCTACATTTTAGGACCCCTATATACCACATGCTTGGGTACACCTATACATATTGGGCATCAAACTGTTCAGTGGACCCCAGGCTTTCATATTCGGGGTGTTTTACATTGATACCTAATGATGTGTGGGAGATATGATGCTGTAGAGTGGAAGCTTTGAGGTCATTTTTTAAAAAATTCACCAATTTCTATAAAACATTATAACTTTAGGAAACAATTGCAACTTGGTAGTTTGGAGTACAAAGATATATTTAACCATTTTTGATTCACCAGAATCTGTTCTTTCTAATAATGGGTAGTTTTCTAGGGTAAACCTACTGTTAGTGGAATGTTTGGCCTTGAATTCAGAAGTATGCCGTTTGGGGAGCGGTGCTTTGGAAATTTGGTAGTGTACTGCTTGTAGATTTTGAGCTATACAAGTGAGAAATCTCCATAAAATTCTTTATATTTGGTATTGCCGCGTTCAGGAGACATAGACCTTTCCAAATCGGCTGTGTTCTCGTACATATAATAAATGATGTTTCTGATATATGTGATGATTCTTTGTGAAACATTATTTTTTTCATTTTATTAGACACTTAGAAGCCTATATTTTTTACAGAAGTAGAATTACACCAAAATTCTTGCATATTTTGAAAGTTCAGGTTGTCCTGAAAAAAACAATATATTGTTTTCCTGGGTAAACTAAACGACCGCCCCAGGAAAGGCCCGTAAAGTGAAAGAGTGCAAATTATCTAAAAACTGCTTTGCAGTAGATGTTAGCATCTAGGAAAAAACGGCTGGCAGGGAAAGGGTTAAGAAAGTTTGAAACCTTATACTGCTCTGACTGTAAACCTATAGCGACACATATCATATCCCCTCAGGAGACTGCCCATGAGACCACTTCTGTGACCTTAAGGGGCATGGTATTGAAGAGACACAATCTCAAGGAGATACACACACTCTTGTATGCACACCTGCTCCAGATCAACCAGTGACACCATAATTTCCCCCACAGCTTGGGGATTTCCTAGAGTAAAAGAAAAAAACACATTTCAACCACCTAACTCACAGCCTCATGTCACAAAATGTAACAGAGGTCAGACCTGTCAGACCCTGTGGAGGGCCCCTCCTCTAATTCAGATACAAAACAAATCACATTTGCAAAGTCAGAGATCATCACTTAAAAGGGCATACACACAAACTACGGCAATCCTGCAACCGGCTTAGCCTGCACGGCAAAATATTGGGCACAGTAGATCGCCCATCAGCCACCCACTTCAGCTCAAGAATTGGCAAGCGACATCAATAGATTAAATACTGCACTATCTTTCCTGGTAGACTCAGCCTTAGAGATTGTCCGACTAGCCGCAAAATCTACAGCCAACTCAATGGTAACCAGATATGCCCTCTGGCTACACCACTGGTCAAGGGATATAGCATTGAAGAATAAAATGTTGAGTTTACGCTATAAAAGAGAGTCCTAGTTTGGACCAGCCAGGAATTTTTCTGGCCTACGTGGTGGAGGGCCAATAATGGAAGCCAATTTAGACAACTCCCTGTTTTAAACCACACCCACTTTAAACCATGCTACTGAAAGACCTTTTAAGACCATGTCTACATTAATGGTGGTAACATACCAAAAAACATAGTGGTTAGTGCTTACTGCAGGGATATCTCTCATAACTCATATGTGATACAAGTTTATTAAGTGATATTAAGACATACCCTTAAACCCATATGTTTCATCCTCCCATGTGGCTAACACAGTACCCTCCCCCCCAACAAGTATTTCCAAATGCTAACCCACCTCCCACAGGCAGCATAGGGCAGGCAGACTATGGCACACAAAAGCAGCATAAGGCAGGCAGAGCATGGCACACACAAGCAGAGTAGAGCAGGCAGAGTATGACACGTACAGGGAGCACAGGGCAGGCAGAATAGAGCAGGAGACAGGAAAACCTATCAGGACCACTCTAAGATGAATAGTTCAAACTGTGCTACATACAGTGACACAATGCTGGTGCCCCTCAAACAATTTGTCTGATGTGTGTACAGGTGACGAATGTGGGCACTTTCAGCCAGGCTCTGAGGTGTGAACAGTACAAGTCTTTAGGGGTGAGAACAATAGAGGTGTCACAGGTGTAAACAATGCAGGGGATATTACAAGTATGAAGCTTGCTGTCTGAATTTGAGGTGTAAACAATGCAGGGGCCAGTTAATCTCAGCATTTACATTCTACTCACAGCCATGGATCAACTGCAGTTATGGTGAACAAATCCAATCTTTATTTCCTTCCATTTAAAAGACCATTACAATATGGCATAGGGTGCAGAGTAAAAGTTCACATACTGCTGACGCGTTTCGTGACCTCTAGTGATCACTTCATCAGAACAGTAGTTCCTGCAACAAGGGTAAACTTTATAGATAACACTTTCACAGACATTTACATTTAAAGTTATACATCCTTGTTAAATCCTTGCTAAATTCAATAAAAACAAAGTATTCTCATATTAAAATGTTACAAAACATAATGGAGAAATATGCTATTATAAGGGTATATCCCCATATTTACTGTTACATTTACATTAGATATCCAGAAAATATTTAATTTGATTTACATATTCTAGCTCCACATCTATATGTACCATAATATTGTAACCAGTTTGATATTACCTCTTTATCCGGAAGCATGCTTGGAGATACATAGTTTGCTATAGTTCTACTTCTCCTATACAAAAGCCGCAGACTCCCTACATTCACTATTGGATCTTGATCTATCAGTTTCCAGTATTTCAATATAATTTTTCTGATCTCATTCGCTTCACTGCTATAGTCTGTCACAAAATACATATCTGATTTTTCATTTTTCCTCTCACACTTACTAGAGAAGTACTGAACCTGCATGTGAAGGAAAGCGTGCGCGGCAGAACCAGTGAAGAGTTTAGCGTTTCCACCAACCCCATAGATACAAACAATAAAAGAATTTGACACAGAGGACCGCATGTGATAAGTACCCAATATTGTTGAACTAGTATGGGAGTCTGAATATGGTTGAACTTCTGTTGAGACAAGTAGAAATTTGCTGTGCACATATAAATGGATCGGAGGGGCGTGAACGCTGTCTGTGAAAAAGTGAGAAAGTAAGAGGGAGGACCGCATATGATGCAGCTACGTGAGTAAAAATTGAGCTGTTAAATGTGGGATTTTTCTATATCATACAGCGTAATGGATTAAGTCGCTGAGATAAATGTAAACCGCTGAATAATGTAATATGATGAAAGAAACTGACAGAGAGAGAAAAGAAATAGACGCCCATATACAACATTTGTGTACTGCTTCGGGAATAATGTATTGTGGATCCTGTGTAAATCATAATTAATTTGGATACTAGTGTGATGTAAATATGGGACTTTTACTATGGATGAGTAAAAAGTGGTGAAGAATTTGCAATGTATGCATATATACACCTAGGGGCACATTTATTAAGTGAAGGATTCGAAGTAGAAAAACTTAGAATTTCTAAGTATTTTTTTGGGTACTTCGACCATATTCGAACGATTCGAACTAAAAATCGTTCGACTATTGACCATTCGATAGTCGAAGTACTATCTCTTTAAAAAAAACTTTGACTACATAATTCGGCAGTTTAAACCTATCGAGGTACAATGTTAGCCTATGGGGACCTTCCTCATCAGTTTTCTAAGGTTTTTTTGATTGAAGGAAAATCCTTCGATCGATCGATTAAAATCCTTCAAATCGTCCGATTGTAGGATTTGCGGTAAATCCTTAGAATTCGATAGTCGAATTCGTAGGATTTTACTTCGAGGGCCGAATTCACTTGAAAGACAAACAGTCTTGTATATAGAGATTGATAATAATAATAATCATAATAATAATAAAAGGAGGATATTTAAATCTAATAATACAGTATATTTGAAGAGACTGTTAAATAATATTAAAGACCTTGAAATTGGCTACGGGGCAGAGTGATAGTAATGGTGAAATGTGCGAAGATTTACCCATATATCAGAAACGGAATGAGAAAGCTGAGCTGCTGTTTCAAACTGATAAAAGAAGTACCATGGCATATAATGTGAATGCAAATTCTGAACGTATGGGAAGTGAAATGCCCAACCTCTTTAAAAGACTTTTAAAACAGTCTCTAAAAGAACTAAAAGTATGGTGGGAGATCTCCACCCTGGAAAAATATATGGAAGTTGTGGTGTTCCACAAGGTCTATGCAATGGCGTAACTACCTGGGGAGCAGGGGGTGCGATTGGGCCAGGGCCCACACCCCCTCAGGGCCCCCCGGCAGCTCACACGCCACTCTCTTCTAAGGTAAATGCAG
This sequence comes from Xenopus laevis, assembly GCF_017654675.1. Taxonomy (NCBI): domain Eukaryota; kingdom Metazoa; phylum Chordata; class Amphibia; order Anura; family Pipidae; genus Xenopus; species Xenopus laevis. The sequence continues at coordinate 67,931,963 of NC_054373.1, forward strand.
CCGTAAATTCCGGCTGTACGGAGGGGGGCGGGGCCCTCAGGGCCCCCCCGGCAGCTCGCACGCCACTCTCTTCTAAGGTAAATGCGGCCGTAAATTCAGGCCGTACGCCCCCCTCTAGTTACATCTCTGGGTCTACGCCTAAAAAAATTCCCAGCTTTTGAATTGCAAGATACAGAACTAATGCATGAATAGTATATGGCTTTGTCTGAATGTTCATTCAACCTGATGGATATACTGATAAGGAATTATTTAAGGAACAAAGCAGATTAAATTATGAGATGGAAGAAATCAGGAAACAGTTAAAAAAATATGAAACACATCCCGAATTTGAACAGAGAGAGAATAAAATAAAAATTGAAATAGAAAATCTGGAAAGTAAGATCATGGAGAATAAACAAAGAACATTTCTACGAGATAAAATAGACTATGAGAATGAAAGGATCTATTCATGGGATATGGATTTTTTATACAGAAAAAGGTAGATGGGAGAGAATCAAACCTGTATTGAAACAAAAGAAATGGATAAAATCTAATAAGAGAAGTTCCACCCCTACTAAAGAAATTGATGGAACACATGGAGTTACTTTTTTAGAAACAACGGACAGCGATGTGGAGTAATGTCAAGAAGAAGAACAACAACAAGAAGTAAAGGTGAGAGAGAAAAGGAAGAATATGAAGGGTATGAAACATCAGGATGGAAGAGAAAAAGAAAGCGAAGGGGAAGCAAAGTGCCAAGAGAAAATCAATATGTCAAGAACAAAGAATGTACGGACCCTACGAAAGATGAAGTGAATGAGTCTGGATATAAACAAGATGAAAATGACTTAGTTATTAACATTCCTACTTATAATCTAACTATAGAAGAAAGAAGGGTACTGAACAAGGGACTGAATTTTTGTCCATCTAATAATTTCTCCTTATTTAACACGATTGTGGATTTGAATAACTAACTGTATGCACTCACTAACAGTTAATCTTTTCTTCTATAGTAAAAGAATAGAAGAGTCAGATGGGCAGGAGGTTTTAAGTGGAAGGAATAGTGACGTCTTAAAAATAGAGGAGAATTTTGCTACACAAGATGTATTACAGGTGATAGAACAGCTATGTGTAAATGAAGAAATACAAACACAAGTGTTAAGTGAAGGTGAGGTGGTACACACAGATTTAGAACTAAAATCCACATTCTTTTCTATGGGGCATAGTGGTCCTTTTCTAAATAGATTTTACACAGTGGTATGTGAAGATTTAAAAACACTAACGCTTAAAGGAAAACTATACCCCCAAAATGAGCACTTAAGCAACAGATAGTTCATATCATATTAAGTGGCATATTAAAGAATCTTACCAAACTGGAATATATATTTAAAGGAGAAGGAAAGGTTAAAACTAAGTAAGCCTTAACAGAAAGGTCCATCTAAATATACCAGTAAACCCCCAAAGTAATGTTGCTCTGAGTCCCCTGTCAAAAGAAACACTGCATTTCTTACCTTCTATTGTGTACACATGGGCTTCTGTATCAGACTTCCTGCCTTCAGCTTAACCTCATTGCCCTGGGCAAGAGCATGCTCAGTTTGCTCCTCTTCCCCCCCCCCTTCTCTACTGTAATCTGAGCCCAGAGCAGGGAGAGACTCAGGCAGGAAGTGATGTCACACCATGTTAAAACTGCAGCTCCTATCCTAAACAAACAGAGAGATTCTAGAGCTTTTTACTCAAGTATGGTAAAACATTCTACAGAATAAATATAACATTCTAGCTTGCACTATTGCAGCTAATCTATTGGCAATAAAATGCATCCGTAGCTTTCCTTCTCCTTTAAGTAAATATTGCCCTTTTACATCTCTTGCCTTGAGCCACCATTTCGTGATGGTCTCTGTGCTGTCTCAGAGATCACCTGACCAGAAATACTTCAACTCTAACTGTAACAGGAAGAAGTGTGGAAGCAAAAGACACAACTCTGTCTGTTAATTGGCTCATGTGACCTAACATGTATGGTTTGCTGGTATGTTTGTGAGTACAGTGAATCCTATGATCCCAGGGAGCAGCCCTTATTTTTTTAAAATGGCAATTTTCTATTTATGATTACCCAATGGCACATACTACTAGAAAAGTATATTATTATGAAAATAGTTTATTTACTTGAAGCAGGATTTTACATATGAGCTATTTTATGCAATATCTTTTTATAGAGACCTACATTGTTTGGGGGGTATAGTTTTCCTTTAATAAAGGGAAGAATAAGAAGAGAAATTTAACTAAAAAAGAATACCTAGCACTCCAATCATTAAAAGCGAATAACAGTATAGTCTTACGGAAATCCGATTAGGGTGGATCAATAGTTGTCCTAGATAGAGTATTATGAAAGTGACATTTTATTACAACTGAATGATGAGAATCAATATAGGTGTTTAACAGTTGACCCGACAAAATTATTTCAAACCAAATTACACAGAATATGGTAAATCTATGGGGGTTCTGAATGTGAACGAATTTGATTACATGTGGTGTGAGAAACCGAGAATCCCTATATTCCATACTTTACCTAAGGTACATAAGAGCTTGATAAATCCAAAAGGAAGACCCATAGTAGCTGGTAATGGATCTTTAAATGAGAAACTGGGGGAATATGTTGACAAATTATTACAACCAATTGTTCAGAAGCTTACATCATATATAAAAGATAGTGGAGATGCCATTAATAAGTTACAGGATGTTGTATGGGATGATGATTATATATGGGTCACTTTAGATGTCACAGCCCTATACTCTTCTATTGCACACTATTTAGTACTAAGGGCCTGTAAATTCTGGTTGGAAAACTCAAGGATATACTCTGACGAACAGAATGAATTCATTTGGAATCTGTGGAATACCTTTCAAATCACAACTATTTTGTGTATGATGGGCGTTTCTATCTCCAGAGGTGTGGAACAGAGAAGGGAGCGTGGTTCACGCCCTCATATGCCAACCTCTTCATGGGGTGGGTAGAGATGTTCCACATTTTTGGAGATGGATCGCCCTGGAAATCTAATTTAGTATTATCGTTTTATTGACGATTTGGTTGTGATTTGGAAGGATAATGAGAATCAGATGAGTTTGTGAAATTTTGTAATGAATATCCCTTTGGCATAAAATAATGTTGGGAAAATAAGTGTGTAGTTTTTGGATATAAAATTCTTTCACAATAAAGGGAAGGTAGAAACGGATGTATATAGAAAGCCCATTAGCAGGAACTCATTATTAATGAGTGAGAGTTGCCATCCAGAGCCACTTCTGGAGGGCATCCCGGTTGGACAATTCCTTAGATTTAGAGGAGAATTTGTTCCACTTGGGATGCCTTCCAGAATAGGGCAATGGAATTATGGGACAGACTAGCTACTAGGGGCTATGATACAAAATTGTAATGGAGTCTGAGCGGGGTGACCAAGATGGCGTCCAAGATGGTGGCTCCCTGGTTCCTCACGGACGCAGACGGATGACGCCGACCTCTTCCCGCACTCGGATTGGTCGCCGGCGACGGAATGGGCGTCGGCGTCAATAATGGGCGCCGGCGTCGGTCGCACACGTCAGTGCGTCAGTCGCTGACGTCAGCGCGTCCGCGCACACGTCATGACGCCGATGCGTCCAAAATTGGCGCCAAATCAGTCATGACCTTTGCCTGAAATCTTCGACCTTGAACCTCTTCTGCCTGGACTGATCTTGTTGCCTGTTTGACCATTCTTCCGTCTCATCCTCTTCTGTACTGCGAACTTGGACATTGTTATTTCCTCCCTTGGTCCTCACTACTCCTGAGGCCTTTGGCCTTACATTATAATTGGGCCATGGACCCTTCGGAGGAGAATCCAGCGCCGCCTGATGTCGGTGGAGCGCTTCGTGGTCTGGCTTCCCGGATGCAGTCCTATGAGGTACAGCAGTCTCACGTTGGCCAGGCTCTGGAAACCATTCTTGCTAAGCTGTCGGCTTTAACACCCGCCGATCCTATTCCTGCACCTGTACCTGCGGCCCCGCTTCACGTCTCCGAGCCCCGCATTCCGGCTCCTCCACTCTACAGTGGTGATCCTGCAGCCTGCCGTGGGTTTATCAACCAGTGCGAGGTCCACTTTGCACTCGCACCCAGCCAGTTCGTGTCTGAACGTGCCAAGGTGGGCTTCATATTCTCCCTTCTGCAAGGGAAGGCACTGGAATGGGCTTCGCCTCTATGGGAGAAGGAGGATCCCATTATCGATGATGCTAGAGCCTTCGTTCGAGAACTACGAGTGGTCTTTGATGCTCCGGGTCGTGCCACTGCTTCCTCCGCACGCCTGTTCCATCTTCAACAGGGAACTCGCTCAGTCTCGGAGTACGCCATTGAATTCCGCACCCTGGTTGCTGAGACTTCGTGGAACAATGACGGGTATCACGCTGCCTTTTACAACGGCCTGGCGATACGTATAAAGACTGATCTGGTGTCCAGGGAAATTCCATCCCGTTGGGAAGATCTAGTCGCCCTGGCCATAAAGGTAGATACTCGGCAGAGGGAGTTTCAAGCTGAACTCGACAGAGAGCGCTCCCCAACCAAAAGATTCCACAGGTTCCAACCTACTCTGGCTCCTCGTTTTCAAAGACCCTTTCTTCTCAACCCAGCTTCCACCTTGTCTTCTCCAAATCCTGCGGTTCCTGCCTCTTCTTCCCTGCCTTCGGAAGAACCAATGCAGATCGGACGGGCTCGTCTGACCGTACAGGAAAAGCTTCGGAGAAGGGCTGCTGGACTTTGCCTCTATTGTGGTGGAAAATCCCACTTCGCCTATGAGTGCCCAGTGAAGCCGGGAAACGCCAACACCTAGGTAAGACTGGGGAGACTTACCTGGGTGGAATTGGTCCCTCTCCCCATTCTTCTGCTCAACGCTTCCTCCTTCCTGTGCAGATTCGTTTTGGAACCCAGACGATTTCTTCTGAAGCTTTCCTTGACTCCGGCGCAGCTGGGAATTTCATGGATAAAGCCTTCGCTGAAAGCCACTCCATTCCCCTGCGATCGCTGGCTGTTCCTCTTCGTGCATTGGCAATTGACGATCGTCCACTGTCCTCTGCTACAATCTCCCATTCCACCGATGAACTTTCCGTTATTGTGGGATCTATGCACCTTGAAAGATTGTCAGAGAGGGAGATGAATGGAAGACCGCATTCAACACCCGGGACGGGCATTATGAATATCTGGTAATGCCATTCGGTCTCTGTAACGCTCCCGCGGTCTTCCAGGAATTTGTAAATGACATTTTCAGGGATTTACTGGGCCAGTATGTGGTGGTGTACTTGGACGATATCCTTATTTTTTCCAAGAACCTTGCTGAACACCGTCTTCAAGTCCAAGAAGTCCTTTCCCGTCTGCGGAGAAATAACTTATTTGCCAAATTGGAGAAGTGTTCCTTTGAAGTATCGTCCATCTCTTTCCTTGGGTACATCATTTCTCAACAGGGTTTCAGAATGGATCCTGCCAAGGTCTCCGCTATCCAGGACTGGCCTCTCCCCACCAGTGTTAAAGCTATCCAAAGATTTATTGGCTTTGCTAATTACTATAGACAATTTAACAAGGGGTTTTCTTCCAAAATTGCTCCCATTCTTTCACTCATCAGAAAAGGGGGTAAGCCTCAGCATTGGCCATCTTCAGCTTTGGAAGCATTCAAGGATCTTAAAACTTCTTTTTCTTCTGCCCCCATTCTCAGACACCCTGAACCACTTCAGCCATTTTTCATTGAAGTCGATGCCTCAGATGTTGGTGCCGGAGCAATTTTGTCCCAAAGAGCGGCGACCGACGGGAAATTGCATCCTTGTGCTTTCTTTTCTAAGAAATTCACCTCTTCTGAACAAAATTATGATGTTGGAAACCGTGAATTACTGGCCGTAAAACTTGCCTTAGAAGAATGGAGACATTTGTTGGAAGGCTCTTCTGTCCCTGTGACCATCTATACAGACCACAAAAATCTTGAATATATCCAGTCTCTCAAACGCCTCAACCCTCGTCAGGCCAGGTGGGCACTATTCTTCTCTCGTTTTAATTTCATTCTAACTTTTCGGCCTGGTGCTAGAAACAGGAAAGCAGACGCTCTTTCCAGAAGTTTTCTTCTTGAAGATCTTGCTTCCACCGAACCAGAGTCCATTGTACCTCCTACCAAGATCATCGCCGCTCTATTTCCATCCTTGGCCTCCCAGTTATTGTCAGTCCAACCTTCTGCTCCTGTAGGAACCCCTCCTGGTGTTGCCTTTGTCCCCCCTGAACTCCGTCATTCCATTTTGGTTCAGTCCCACAGCTCCAAGCAGGCCGGGCATCCTGGAATCAGAAAAACCACTGAACTTCTGTCTCGTCTTGTATGGTGGCCTTCCCTAAGAAAGGATGTCAAAGACTTTGTTTCTTCTTGCTCTGTATGTGCTGTATCCAAGTCTGGACGTTCCCCTCCCAAGGGGTTACTCTTACCACTACCCATTCCTTCTCGCCCATGGACTCATTTATCTATGGACTTCATCGTAGACCTCCCTAAATCCTCTGGTTACACTGTTATTTGGGTGGTAATTGACAGATTCAGTAAAGTCGCACATTTTACTCCTCTTCGAAAACTCCCCTCTGCTCCTGAACTTTCTTCATTATTCATTAAACACATTTTCCGCCTCCATGGTTTCCCTGCCGAAATTGTCTCTGACCGTGGTTCCCAATTTGTTTCCAAATTCTGGAGATCCCTGTGTAAAGCCCTTGGTGTTTCTCTTCAATTTTCTTCTTCATACCATCCACAGTCTAATGGAGCAGCAGAGAGGGTTAACCAGGCCCTTGAACAGTTTCTTCGATGCCATGTATCATTGTGCCAAGATGATTGGGCGGATCTGCTTCCATGGGCTGAATTCGCACATAACAATGCCTTACACGTCTCCTCTGAAAAATCCCCTTTCTTCTGTATGTATGGTCTTAATCCTTTGGCTTTTCCTCAGGACTTATTGCTCACCAATGTCCCTGCCGCCAATGACCAAGCTGCCCACATGTCGGCCATCTGGCACGCCACGGTTGTCAATCTGGAGAAAAGTTCCTTGGTCCAGAAAAGGTTCGCGGATCAAAGAAGAGTCCCTTCCCCTTTGTACGCACCCGGTGACAAGGTTTGGTTATCCACCCGGAACATTCGTCTCAAAGTCCCCTCTCCGAAACTTGGTCCCAAGTTTATTGGTCCCTTCTCCATCTCTGAGATCATCAACCCGGTGGCTGTCCGTTTACTACTTCCCTCGGAAATGCGGATTCCAAACGCCTTCCATGTCTCTTTGCTCAAACCTGCAGGTACTTCTTCTTCTTCTTCCTCCTCAGCTCCTGTCTTGGTGGACGGTCATCAAGAATTCGAGGTAAAAAGAATCCTGGACTCCCGAATTTCGAGGGGCACTCTACAATACCTCATTGAGTGGAAGGGATTCGGCCCTGAGGAGTGCTCCTGGGTAAAGAAATCAGATGTCCATGCTCCTCTCCTGGTCCAAAAATTCCATCGGCAGTTTCCTTCTAACCCAGGTGGTCCTGAGGCCCCCCCCCTAGGGAGGGGGGTACTGTAATGGAGTCTGAGCGGGGTGACCAAGATGGCGTCCAAGATGGTGGCTCCCTGGTTCCTCACGGACGCAGACGGATGACGCCGACCTCTTCCCGCACTCGGATTGGTCGCCGGCGACGGAATGGGCGTCGGCGTCAATAATGGGCACCGGCGTCGGTCGCACACGTCAGTGCGTCAGTCGCTGACGTCAGCGCGTCCGCGCACACGTCATGACGCCGATGCGTCCAAAATTGGCGCCAAATCAGGGCCTATAAGAGGGAACTCTGGATAATCATCAGTGCCCAATTATAGGTTTAGTTTACTACTCCTGGGTGTGATTCATTTGCGAACTTCCTGATATTTGTGTACCGACCTTTGCCTGAAATCTTCGACCTTGTACCTCTTCTGCCTGGACTGATCTTGTTGCCTGTTTGACCATTCTTCCGTCTCATCCTCTTCTGTACTGCGAACTTGGACATTGTTATTTCCTCCCTTGGTCCTCACTACTCCTGAGGCCTTTGGCCTTACAAAAATGCATCAAGAAAGCGTATGAAAGAGTTGTCAGAAGTGAACATAAAGATCTATTAAGACAGAATGAAAGTAGGAAAAATAGACATAGAAGCATTAAGGAAAATAAATATAAAAGGAAAAATCAGATATGTATTTTGCGACAGACTACAGCAGTGAAGCGAATGAGATCAGAAAAATTATATTGAAACACTGGAAACTGATAGATCAAGATCCAATAGTGATGTAGAAGTCTGCGGTTTTCATATAGGAGTGTAATAGTAATACCTGTGCGGCGGGGTCGCCCGCCGCATGCTCCAGCGGATATCCGAACTCTGACCTTTCCCTGCATTTTGACTACTCTTTCTGCCTGATCCCATCTGTTTGATTACCCGGTTTTGACCCTTGCCTGCCTGACGATTCTTGATATCTGCCTGCCTCGACCCAGCCTGTCTGACGATTCTCTCGCTTGCTCCATTTGTACCGTGACCTTTGGCCAAAAGACTCTGCTAACAGCCGTGCCCCTTTGCCAGCCAGAACATCTTGCCTTGCACCTCTCGTTAAGTCCAGGTGGCACCCAAGTAAGCTGAGGGCTCCTCCCGAAGCCCAACGGTGGTCACACTACTGGTGAAGCCGAGCCGAGACCAGGGTACTTGGCACCTGTTCTGGTATTGGGTGCCGGTCGTGACAAGGAGAAGTAGAACTATAGGAAACTATATATCTCCAAGCATGCTCCTGGATAAAGAGGTAATATCAAACTGGTTACAATATTATGGTACATATAGATGTGGAGCTAGAATATGTAAATCATATAAGTTTATGAATATATCAAAGACTTTCAGAGGCAATACTATAGAGAAGGAATATACATGTAGAACCTATGTGAATTGTTAGACAACCAATGTTATATACTTAGCTTCAAAGGTAATAATCAGGAATGAAAGTCTCTCTTTATGCAAAGTCCCAACCTGCACAGGTAATTCCCCTGTCGGCTTGGAGATAATCACAGCGGCCAGTGGTCTATCAACAATGGCTATAACCCGCAAGGGAGTAGATAAGGGGTACAGTATAAGGGGTATAGGGACACCCATGTATTTGGCAAAGGAAGCGTCCATGAAATTCCCTGCTGCTCTGGAATTAAGGTAGCCGGAACCGTCAATAGCCAAAATCTTCTCTACTTCGAAGTCCTGTTGACCGTCCACCATGACAGAAGAAGGAGGAGACTGATCTGGAGAGAACCGATTGGAGATTACTGGTTTTACCAGGGAGACATGGAAAACATTGGGGATTCTCATTTCAGAAGGAAGTCAAAGTCTGACAGCCACAGGAGTAATGATTTCTATGATGGGGAAAGGACCAACAGATCTTGGGCCCAATTTAGGAGCAGGAATCCTGAGATGAAGGTTTCTCGCAGAAAGCCACACTTTGTCCCCAACCTTATATTGAGGAGAGGGTTTCTGTCTACTCCTTGTGGGTCAAAGAACTTTTCTCCAAGTTGGCCTTGGTGACAGGCGAAATAGCAGACATATGGGCTAACTGGTCGTTATCAGCAGGAACATCCGACAAGATGAAATCTTGGGGAAACCCTTGAAGATGCTGTCCGTACACCGTCAGGAAGGGTGATTTCACAGCGGATGTATGACACGCATTTTCATGAGCCAATTCCGCCCAAGGGAGAAAATTGGACCAATCATCTTGACAGAGGGAAACAAATTTCTCAGGAATTGATCCAGTGCTTGATTCACCAGTTGGGCTGCCCCATTGGTTTGAATGTGGTAACTCCACGATAAAGTCCATGGCTAAGTGGGTCCAAGGACGAGAGGAAATGGGTAAAGGGTGAAGCAGACCACTGGGACGGGAATGACTTGGCTTGGAGGTGGCACAAATAGACCACCAGATGAGTCGATTCAATAGTTCGAAAGTCTTTTCAGTGCCAGGATGTCCAGCCTGCTTGGAACAATGAGTCTGTTGTAAAATGGAAAGACGAAGTTCGGGTAGCACAAAAGCCATTCCAATGGGTGTATCAGGAGGAGCAGAAGAATGACCAGACAGGATTTGACTGGCAAAGCGAGGGAACAATGAGGCAGTGACTTTGACGGGAGAACTTGGCAAACAGGGAGTTTTCCCTTAAAACGCGAGAGTACTTCCCTCACCTGGGAGCAATGACTTTCAAGTCTTTGGAGAATATTAAGATGTCATCTAGGTACACGACCACGGACTTCCCCAAGTGGTCCCAGAAGATGTTGTTCACAAACTCCTGGAAGACATAAATATTCGTAATGCCCATTCCGGGTGTTGAACGCAGTCTTCCATTCATTCCCTTAACGAATGCGGATTAAATTATACGCCCCGCGAAGATCCAGTTTGGTGAAAATCTTGGCACCTCTCAACTGGTCTAAAAGTTAGAAATTAGGGTCAAAGGGTATGGTTCTTGATAGTAATTCTATTAAGACCCGGTAGTCTATGCATGGACGTAATCCTCCATCCTTCTTTTCCCTGAAGAAGAAACCAGCTCTGGCCAGAGAGGTAGAGGCTGGCTGAAGATTTTCCTGAATATACTCTTTCATGGCAGACATCTCGGCAGGAGATAAGGAATAAGTACGATCTCTGGGTGGCATAGTACTGGGAAGAAGATCTTTAGGGCAATCGTAGAGACGATGAGGGTTAAGAAATTCCGTGGATCTTTTACAGAAGACATCAGCAAAATCCTCGTAGACTGCTGGTAGAGGTCGAAGATCTCTAGAGGAAACTGATACCTGCTGGATGGGAGTAACCGGTAGGCAATGGGCTTGACAGTATAAACTCCAACGGGAAAGCTGACTTGAAGACCAATCAATGGAGGGATTGTGCAGACAGAGCCAGGGTAACCCCAAAACCACTGGAGCAGATGGGCAGGTAATAATCAGGAATGAAAGTCTCTCTTTATGCAAAGTCCCAACCTGCACAGGTAATTCCCCTGTCGGCTTGGAGATAATCACAGCGGCCAGTGGTCTATCAACAATGGCTATAACCCGCAAGGGAGTAGATAAGGGGTACAGTATAAGGGGTATAGGGACACCCATGTATTTGGCAAAGGAAGCGTCCATGAAATTCCCTGCTGCTCTGGAATTAAGGTAGCCGGAACCGTCAATAGCCAGATGAATCTGTAGAGGTAGGAGAAACCAATGAAAATTCCCTTGAGAAACAGGTGCAACACTCCCCACATGAGATACCCACTTTTACCTTGGCGGGAGTTGGCAAAGTGAGCCTGGCCACCACAGTGTAGACACAGGCCAGCCGAACGTCTCCGAAGTTTATCCTGCTCAGAGAGACGTGCCCTTCCGATCTGCATAGGTTCCTTCATAGGGATGACAGGAGGTTGCTGGGATGGAGCAGGCAAAAGGGTTTGTTGGAAGCATGCCACTAATATTGGCTGGAACCTCTTGCTGCGCTCCTTGTCGGCTTGTTGCTCTTGTGTCGGCTTGTTGCCTTGATCTCGAGAGCAATCAAATCTTCAAATTGCTCGGGGAGATCTCTCGAGACCAAACCATCCTTAAGTGTAATTGAAAGGCCCTGATAGAACACTGTCCCATTAAACTCATTATTCCAATGAAGTCTAAATAGTCTAAAATCTATTGTGTACTCACTGGCACTACGGCTCCCTTGTCAGAGCTGTAGGAGACGGGAAGAGGCATTGGCAACATGACCAGGAGCATCGAAGATAGTTCGAAATGACTGCAGGAAAGCCTTGGCATCAAAGGACAAGGCCGAATTCTTCTCCCAGAGAGTGGTCGTCCACTCTAGCGGTTTACCCTCCAAGCTGGTCATCACATACCCCACCTTAGCCTGCTCGTTGAAGAACTGCAAAGGTTGAAACTTGAACTGGATGAGGCATTGGGTCACAAAGCCTCTATAGGCCTGAGGATCCCCATTATAGCGGGGCGGTGGAGGAATGCACTGTAACTTCAGGAAAGAGGTTGATAAGTGAATTATGTCTGTGAGTATGATCAACTACCACAACTAACTTTGGTTGAAGTGTGGGTACCAACTATTCTTAAGATCCCTTAATTTCAAAACACGATTGTCACTTATATTTGATGTATGTTTGATGTAATCACATTCACTTTTGTGGTTTTTGAATTTGAGCAAATTTTTGCTGTGGGTTCTGACACTGATAAGAGTGAATAAAATCATACTGAGAGTGTGCATTTAGTGAGAACGCTACACTATATTTTTTCTTGTTTTTTTCTCAAATCTCTTTGAGGGGAGTTCAGCAGTTTTCTTTGGAATTGATATGCATTCAGTCAGACAACACCACAGCAGTGGCCTATGTCAACAAACAGGGGGGGGGACACGCAGCACAATGGCCTTGCGAGAAGTGGCAAAGGTGCTCTCTTGGTCAGGACACAATGTTCCCACAATTTAAGCAGCATTCATTCCAGGAGTCCTTAACTGGGTGGCTGACTTCCTCAGCCACACTTGACCAAGGGGAATGGAGCCTCCACCACAAGATCTCCAAGATAGCAGACAGATGCAATTCCTGCATATGATTTGGGACTGCCCAAAATGCTGCATTGCACCGGTAGACATGCCGGCATCCATACACAATTTAAAAGTTCCGTGCTACTGCTACAGGACAAGAGATCCAGGGGTGGCATGGAAAAGATCTACTGGTAACTAAAGCATTAGAGAGATTATTATATGATCCTATTATATATTTATATATAGTTATCATATCACCCATTAAGCGCCTCTTCTCCAGAGTGAACAACCCCAATCTAGTCAGTCTTTCCTCATACTTAAGATTTTTCATACCTTTTACCAGCTTAGTTGCCCTTCTCTGTACCCTCTCTAAGAATGTCCTGTTTGAGCACTGGAGCCCAAAACTGTATAGCATATTCTAGATGGTGCCTTACCAGTGCTCTATACAGTGGAAGAATGACCCCCTTCCTGCCGTGAATCAATGCACCTTTTAATACAGCTCGAGACCTTATTTGCCCTTGATGCTGCTGACTGGCATTGCTTGCTACAGCCAAGTTTATTATATAAATACATGTTAATAATAATAATAATAATAAATACAGGGACTCCAAGGTCCTTTTCCGTAATGGATTTGCCTAGTGCAGTCCCATTAAGGGTATAATTGGCTTGGATATTTTTACATCAAAGATGCATGACTTGACATTTATCAACATTGAATCTCATTTGCCACTTAGCTGCCCAGATCAAGATCCTGTTGCAGATCTGAATCAGTTAAGAACATAGATTTGTTGCAACTATCTGTTATAACACTAGAGAAAAAAATTATTTTTGATAAATAAATACAGTGACAGATTTTATAGTTAACAATAACTGCAAAGTAATTGACGTTTGACTAATTTTAGACTTATTTATATAATACTGTACAAGAATTTAATCAAGATTGTTAAAAATAAATGTGTTACTCTAATATACTATTAAGGATACATGGGTTAAGATACATATGCCCCACAGTGGAAGCTATATGTTTATATTAAGAATACAGGGTTAATCCCCATTGAATGATGATTGGTTTTAAATCTAATGGGAGGGGTTAACAGGGTTTAAATACCGTTTGGAACATGCTGTCAATAGAGACACCTATGACTAAGTGCCATAGGGTACAAAACGCGTAAAGTGTACCATGTGGGGTCAGTATGTATCGCAATTTTAATGTAACTTAAATTAATATTTTGTTTTAACTATTGAAAAGCCTTGGGACATATATCTTTTGATATAAATCTTTTGTATACAGTTCTGGTGAGCATGTTCATATCCAGGCCGAAGGGCTCCACCTATGACCAGACCTTCTCCTCCAGGGTCCAGCTTGCCACCTCAATCTGGCCATGATCCGTTTAATGGCCTGGCAGACTGTGGACCCACCAGTGGTAAACATCCTGATTCAGGCCCAAAAAGCATCCACAGCATTGCAAATCTTCCTCTTTTGGTGTCTTCCGCTAGAAGACTACCTTGGGAACACAGCACACCACAGATCATAACAAAATTCCTCACTTCAGGATTCGAGAAAGGTCTAGCACCCTTAAGGCACAAGTCTCTGCCTTGTCAGTACCTTTCCACATCAAGTGGGGGCGGAAAACCCGGATATTCAACAATTCTTACAAGGAGCTCTGCGAATCAGACCCCACTTCCACAACCCCTGGGACTCTCGGACAGTCCCAGGCTTTCTACCAAAAGTGGTACCTAGGTTCCAATCAATCAGACACTTATCCTACTGTCCTTTTGCCCTAATTTGACAAATGACAAAGAAAGATGTGGTTAGGGCCATGAAGATCTACAAGAAAACAGATGGCTGCTTTCAGGCGTTCAGATTCTCTTCCACACCCGCAGTGTTTGCCCACACAGTTTTACAAGCTGCAGTTGCATCATCAAACTAAGATGGACCTACCGGTAGTTGTTGTTCTTACCCACCCTAAATTACAGGACAACATTTGAATGTCTCCACACTTCTGCACTGACAGGAGGGCCAAATAGAGAAAAATTATTTTTTATACTCACCGTAAATCCTTGGTGAGCTCACCAAGCTTTATAACAGAATTGGGAAGCAGAGGTGGAGCAAGCCAATATACCCTGAGGGAGGGGTCAAGAGTCCAATCCTTCTGTCCTGCCTCCAGAGGTAAACTTGGACATAACCCACACATCTGCACTGACAGTTCAGGCCTACTATAAAAAGGGTTTTACGATAAGCATAAAAAATCTTTCTTTTATGTAGTAGGGCCACATGGGCCCCTGATATTTTGAATGTTGCTCATCACTGGTTCAGTGGGATTGTGTTGTTTATGGCACACATAATCTTGAAGTCCACAGATTCCCATGGCAAATCATGTTATTGGGCTGCTAGGCATTTATACTATTGTCATATAATCAGCCAATGAACATGAGTATAATGATTTCTAACCTGCAGTGCAGCACTGTTGGTGTAGAATCCTTTGCAGCTTGCAATTGCTCTCTTACAAGTTCCACAAATGTTATCAGTGAAGCTGGGCTTAGCGGGACACCTCTATCAGGCCAAGCTCTGTAATGCAGTTGACAAACAGATCTGACTGAGGTATCCGCATTCTGCAAGAAAAACACATATTTTGATGCTCTATCTACACACCATGTTAGAATCCCTTCTTCCAGTCTTTAGGATCTCTCTGAAACCCTGTCAATGACACAACCACAGATACATCCTGTACCCCTGTATCCCTGTATAATATTGGCTCACTGGTTAATTTACATATTTATGCTTGTCCTTTTTTATACAGTTTATAAAAAAATCAAATATTTTAGCCTTAAGTTATCTATCCTTAAAGGGATACTGTTATGGGAAATCATGTTTTTTTTCAAAATGCATTAGTTAACAGTGCTGCTCCAGCAGACATCTGCACTGAAAGTAATTTTTCAAAAGAGCAAACTGATTTTTTTTTTATATTTAATTTTGAAATCTCACATGGAGTTATGTCAGTTTACCAGGTGCCCCCAGTCACGTGATTTGTGCTCTGGTCAATTTCAGTGACTCGTTACTGCTGCACTGCAAGTGATATCAACCCTCCCCCCAGCAGCCCATCAGCAGAACAATGGGAGGGTAACCAGATAACAGCTCCATGGTAGATATAAGAACAACACTCAATAGTAAACATCCATGTCCCACTGTAACTCATTCAGTTACATTGAGTATAAGAAACAATAGCTTGTTACAAAAGCAGTTCCATAGTGCAGCACTGGCTCTTTCTGAAAGCACATGGCCAGGCAAAACGACTTGAGATGGCTGCCTATACACCAATATTACAACTAAAAAAATGCACTTATTGGCTCAGAAATGAAATTTTATATGGTATAGTGAATTATTTGCATTGTAAACAGTGTAATTTAAAAATAAAAACTACACCATAAAAATCATTACAGAATCCCTTTAAGTATTAAGCTTTAAAGGAACAGTAACACCAACAAATGTAAGTGTTTTAAAGTAATGAATATATTATGTACTGTTGCCCTGCGCAGGTAAAACTGATGTGTTTGCTTCAGAAACACTACTATAGTTCATATAAACAAGCTGCTGTGGAGCAATGGCGGAAATTGAAAAACGGCTATATGGCACAGGTTATCTAATGGATAACAGATAACACCATTAGACAGACAGAGCTTATTTGCTATCTGCTGTGTAACCTGAGCTTTTTCTCTGATGAATGGCTGCCCCATTGCTACACAGCAGCTTATTTATATAAACAATAGTAGTGTGTCTTAAGCAAACACAGCAGTTTTACCAGTGCAGGGCCACAATGCATTTTATTTGTATTACTTTAAAACACTTTTATTTTTTGACGTTACTGTTCCTTTATGTATCAACTGAGCAAAACATTGTAAAGAAGTTGTTGGCCCAGTTGTCTTTTTTTATTACTGTACAGACCATAGCAAATATGTACATTCTCCTTACATTTATTTTTTGTATTGTGAAGTGTCTTATAGTCCAGTCTTTACTGGGTAGCTCAGAAACTTTATGCACAGCAAAGTGCCCATATGAATCAGTGTCTGCAGGCCAATATTGATCACACAGAACCTATAATAAAAACATCATTACTAAAAATATGCCAAAACAACAAAACTCACTGATACAATAACAGTATAATAAGCAAATCAGTGATGCTCGCAAGTGTTGAAAAAATACCAAGTTCAGAGTTGTCAACCTGAAATGGATGTGCGTAGTTCGCAGCTGAAAATTGTGGGAATAGCTTAATGCAGGACCCAGGTATGTCAAAACCAAAGATTTATTAACAAAACTATGGGATTGCCATATTGTGGCAGGAGGTCTAGAGGAGAGTACCTAAATTGAGTAACCCCCAGGAAAATGAAGAAGGGTCTGACAGATCTGCAAGTGAGCTAGAAGGCTTAGGTTCATCTGATACATAAGAAAAAGTGATTTATCTGCCAATAACGATTAGAAGTGATTTTGGCAGATATGTCACATACCTTTCCCTGTTCTTCACACA
The DNA here is from genome assembly GCF_017654675.1 of Xenopus laevis. Classification (NCBI taxonomy): domain Eukaryota; kingdom Metazoa; phylum Chordata; class Amphibia; order Anura; family Pipidae; genus Xenopus; species Xenopus laevis. The sequence continues at coordinate 67,948,980 of NC_054373.1, forward strand.
CAGTCAGCACCACTATAATCCTTACTTGCTGCTCCCAGATCATGCGCCAGAAATCAACAAATGTTGCAGGCAATGGGGCCTGTGTTGCTATATACTCCTTACTGTCATAGAAACCCTGCGATAACAGTTACTAAATTATTTTCAATATAATTCAGCATTTTTGTAAAGAGAGACATCAAAGCTAATTTAAGAGTGCACGTGCCACCATCTTTTTTTACCCACAATGCAACATCCCCCCCACCCCATAATTCCAGCATAGTTGTGTTGTGACCACAGGGGGACATACTTTGGGTACAATTGCATCTGGTACATAAAAGATACAAAAATATGCTTGTACCTTCAAGGCTTGCACCTTTGATGCAGCATTGATTCATGCAACAAACATATCTTTATTGCGTTTTTTGTACCGGTATATAATTTGCGTTGATGTATAGAGAATCCAGGTTCCCATCTATGAGACTCAACTTGACACGGGAGTGATCATCTAAGATTTGAAAAATATGCATGATTAGTCAGGAAACATTAAAATACACTGTAAGTGCCAATTGGCAAAATGACAAGCACACATAGACATGTAACCTTGTACAGGTATGGGACCTGTTATCCAGAATGCTCGGGACCTGGGGTTTTCTGGATAATGGATCTTTCCCTTATTTGGATCTTCATACCTTAAGTCTACTAGAAAAGTCATGCAAACATTAAATAAACCTAATAGACTGGTTTTGCTTCCAATAAGGATTAATTATATCTTAGTTTGGATCAAGTACAAACTACTCTTTTATTACTACAGAGAAAAAGGAAATCATTTTTTTTTAAAAATGGATTATTTGGATAAAATGGAGTCTGTTGGAGACAGCCTTTCCAAAATTCAGAGCTTTCTGTATAACGGGTTTCCGGATAATGGATCCCATACCTGTATACTAACGATTTACCCTTCATCACAGGGCATTGGTGTATAATATATCTGTTTATTTCATGGCTCACTTTGCTGATGAGGCTGGTGTTGCCAATGCCTTTGGTGAATTTGTGTAAGGGAACTTTTAGCAATTGGAATCATATTTTCTAAACTGCACCCAGGCCCGGATTTGTGGAAAGGCCACCTAGGCCCGGGCCTAGGGCGGCAGGATTTTAAGGGGGCGGCATGCTGCCCAACCACACCCACATTGGTTCAAAAACACTGGAGATGCACTGGAGATACGATCATTTTTTAAATTACCCGTGCACCAATCCCCGTTGCTCCTGTCCCCCTGGAGGTAGTGGGCCTAGGGGTGCCCACTATGTAAATCCGGCCCTGACTGCACCTTGAGTTTCCATGTATCCTTATTTTCTTTTCTTGCTGTGTAGTTGAAGGAGCTGTTCACTTTTAAATACCTTTTTAGCATGCTATAGATCAAACGTTTCTGTTGCTTAGAGCCCTCTACATTATACCACTATCACTTTCATTACAGAAGTAACTTACTTTTCATCCCACTATCTGGTCGGTTGTGAGCCAAATTGTCCTGCTTTGGTTGCTTTCTGCTCCCTATATACTCTACAATGGTATATACAACTCAACCAGCACTTTTGTGGAAGATGAAGTCAAACATGTAATTCAGATTCATGTATCTCATTAATAATGAAAACTGGAAAAACCTCAAATAAGAGTGAGCGCTACTGGACAATTTCCCTTTTAAATGTGGATCTTAAAAAAACACTAGAAAATTTTTTGGCAGGGAAACTCCAGGGGCGGTGGTAAACATATCAGCAGACAGTGTGAGGGCAGGTTTCCTGGACTGCAGGTGAACTAGTCTGGTCTAAATCTTGTATATTACCAATGGACCCAGTAGACAGACTCCATTCTACCGATATATCCCAAATCCAATGGGTTGCTACAAGGTACCTTGGAATCAATATCCATAGAGACCTTACACAAAATTTGACAAATCTCAACAGTCATACAGTACTTAAAAAATAAAATAAATGTCTGGGCCAAGTTAAGGCTTTCAATTCCAGGTAGAATAAAATGGTTAAAATTATATTCTTGCCAAAATATTATATATCTTTCAGAATTCCCCGATGGCTACAAAGAAAGACTGATTTACCTAGACACAATCAACAGAGATTTTATATGATCTGCTGAACACCTACAGTATGCCTATCCACCAGTGATGGAACTAGGTGGGGACGGGCCCTGGTGCGCCTTCCACCATCGTCCATGCAGCTGCAGCCGACTCCAGTGGGAGCGTGACTGCCGGGGGGCCCTGCGGGGGTGCGGGCCCTGGCCCAATTGCACCCCCTGCTCCCCCCGTAGTTACACGACTGCTATCCACGCACATCCTACAAGCCCCACTTAATGAGGTTGCTCAGGCTCGCTCAAATGTCCTAGTCTACTTTTCTATGCCCACTTGTGTCTTACTCAAGACCTAGACAATCAGACACTCACACTAGAAACAGAGGCTTTTTCCTCCAAGGTCAACTAGCTTTACAGAGGCCTACCATCACCCTGTACTCTAACAACACCCATGATTTCCACAATTAAAAATTTGTCCAAGTATACAGTTAGGTCCATAAATATGTGGACAAAGACAACTTTTTTTTCTAATTTTAAATGAAACAACTTTCAGTCTTTCAATTTTAAATGAAACAACTTTCAGTCTTTCAATTTTAAATGAAACAACTTTCAGCTTTAACTCAGTGGGTTGAACAAAAAGATTGCATAAAAATGTGAGAAAGTAAAGCCTTTTTTTTAACACAATCACTTCATTTCAGGGACTCAAAAGTAACTGGACAAATTAAAAAACTGAAACTAAAATGTCCATTTCTAATACTTGGTTGAAAACCCTTCGCTTCTCTTTATGGTAGACGTGGATATTGATACCCCAACCTCCTGCAGAGTGTTTTTCACTTGTTTGGCTGTTGTGAAGGGGTTTCTGCAATCATCCACCACTGTTGTCTTCCGTGGACGTCCAGGTCTTTTTGTGTTGCTGAGTTCACAAGTGCATTATTTCTTTCTCAGGATATACCAAACTGTAGATTTTGTCACTCCTAATATTGTAGCAATTTCTAGGATAGGTTTTTTCTGTTTTTGCAGCTTAAGGATAGCTTGTTTCACCTGCATGGAGAGCTCCTTTGACCACATGTTGTATGTTCACAACAAAATCTTCCACATACAAGCACCCCACAACCTCACTGTGAAGAACCACCTACGTTGCTTCGAATAAAAGTTCTTTTCCACTTAAAATGTCCCCTGCTATTTGTCTATAATATCCTCTAATGTACTTGTAAAGTCAGGGCCGGATTTACATAGCGGACACCCCTAGGCCCACTGCAATTTGTCGCCCCTGTCCCCTCCCCTTTATTCATGCAAATTTTCATGGAGATTGTATCTCCTGTGCATCCCCAGTGTTTTTTTTTTTTTAACAGTGTTTATTTTGTTTTCAAGGTGGGGGGGTACAGAAGAAAAAAGGGGGGGTATCAGGTACATTCCACACAGTCCACAAAATACAGTGTAATGGCAAAAAATAGTAGACCTCAGCTCAGCACATAAAGCATAGCATATTCAAGAAGCACAAAGTAACAAATGCATAGAGACATTGTAATATCAGGTGCACCTAAGTTTCATCTCCGGACATGAGCCCGTGTAACACTACAGAAGCCCAATAATCTAAGAATTGGCCTCCGTCCAATTCTCCCAGGTTTTCTCAAATTTGGCTGGGCACCCTCTGGCAAGATACGTCATCTGAATCAGCGGAAGATTTTTATTAATAAGGTCCAACCAAAACTGTAAGGAGGGTACTTTTGGGTCCATCCATTTCATAAGGAGCGCTTTCCTAGCATAATACAGTAGACTACGCCAGAGGTCTCTCTTTGCTCTAAAGGGGGTCACCTCGTCTACCACTCCAAGAACACATACTTGTGGTGACATTATTTTGGGGAAGGTCGTTTTGTCCTGTATATGGGTCATCACTCTGTTCCAGAATCTATGCACCTTAGGGCAGTCCCATATCATATGAAGATATCCCACCTCCCCCTGTTGACATTTGGGACAGCACGCCTTGCTCGCATCACCCATACGACTCAGCCTCTATGGTGTAATGTGGAGCTGATGTAGTATTTTAAACTGAATCAACCTGTCCCTAGTAGCAATGAGATATTGATATGCTGTAGAGGTGGATTCGTCCCATTCCTCCTGTGTGAGATCAGGAATTCCGGTCTGCCACAATGTGTATGCCCTGGCAAATGGTGAGGGATCCCCAGTGTTTTTGAACCAATGTGGGTATGGTTGGGCAGCATGCCGCCCCCCTAAAATCCTGCCACCCTAGGCCCGGGCCTAGGTGGCCTTCCCACAAATCCGGGCCTGTGTAAAGTGTAATCATGTCCTCTCGCAATCGCCTGTTTTCAATGGAGAAAACAACCCCAACCTTGACAGTCTACCCTCATAATTTAAGTCTTCCATCCCTGTAACCAGTTTAGTTGCACGTCTCTGCACTCTCTTGCTCAACCCACTGAATTAAAGCTGAAAGTCTGCAGTTCAACTGCGTCTGAGTTGTTTAATTTAAAATTCATTGTGGTAATGTACAGAAACAAAATTAGAAAAAAGTTCTCTGTCCAAATATTTATGGACCTAACTGTATGTAGTAGCCCCAGGCTTGATATGTCCCTGTGGCTTTAAATCCCTACACGTGCTTCAGTTCCCTAGTTATATTGAATAAAGCCTGTGTTATCTGTTTGCAATGAACCCCTGGCATCCAACTTTTTCTATTCTTATTACATTTTGGGCAGTGTTGAGGTGTAGTTCAACCACACTTTCACATGTTCCTTCTACATACAGTAGCCAAGGCCCATCCTGCTGAAAGAGGGTCTAATGCAGGAGTGCCCATACTAATGTGAGGTCTACTTTTAGTGATGATATCCTATTATCATCTACATTTTTAAAAAACATTGTTAGTTCCATGGAAAATGTTGCTTAAAAATATTACTTAAATACCGATTAATGGGAAAATGTATATTGCTATATTTAACAAAAACCTATTTCTTATGTGACCTTAATATAATAATTTCTGAATAAAAAGCATGAAAAGGGAGGGTGATTTAGACAAGCTGTTTGTTGACAGTGTCTTTAGATCTACTGATCACCAGCTAAAGGTCTACTGGTAGACCCTGATCTACCTTTTGGGCACTCCTGGTCTAATGTAAACCATGCTCTATCCTACTAGTTGGTTTTAGCTTGTTTAGCCAAAATAGGGTTACATATATTCATGTATTACATCTGAAAACAAAATTTCATGACTTCTTTGATGCCACAGTAAAGGGAAAAATTATTTTTACACTTTTGCTCAATTCTAGAGGTTAGTATCTGGGCTGTTCGTAGAATCACTATACAATCAGACCATGTCATACCAGTCAGATTTGTACAGTGGGCATCCCTAAGGCCATGGGCACACAGGCTGAAGGCTCCAGCTGCTCTCAACCAGTGTATTTTGGCAGGCTGAGATAAGTGGATATGCTCCCTGACCCTGCTTCATTTATTTGAATCTGATTCGCAGAGCGAAGCGGAGGTCAGTTTGAAGAATAGAGCAGATCCGCTTCTCTCAGCCTGCAAACTACACAGGCTGAGAGCAGCTGGAGCCTTCATCCTGTGTGCTCATAGCCTAACCCCCTACCGACTGCCAAAATATATCCGGGGGTGCCAGATACCTACAGATGAGGGGAAGAGATTGGTACACAATCTCTTGTGTGCCTGTCATGTGATCCAATGGTTCTGGAATAATGTTCTGGATCTGATACAAAAGTAATTTTCGATAAAAACCATTGAGTTCAAGGTATTAATTCTATTGGGGAGCCACAGTTTAGGACAAGGTCAGACATCGGGTCTGCAACACTAAGGGCCATCCTGGCAGTCACAGGGTGTCCCCTCCCGACTTCTAAATTACTGCCCCCCCCATGCGCATGCACCGTCACACTGCACCCATGTGTGAACACCAACGTGCCGCAGCACAAGATTTTTTCTTTAAGGGGTCCCATGAGAGCAGGGGCACACCGATTTTTTTCCATTGTCCCGCCAGCCCAGTACAACCCTGGTTAAGGAGCAAATAGTGCTTGACATAACCTTATTAATATCATAAGTTTGCCAAGGTTTAGTAATCTATAGCAAACAACCAACATGTGTTTGTAACAATCATACTAACTTTGGGAGAGTTATTATGCTATATATATGTATTTCCACTATGGCTAAACAATGAAAAACCCACTGTAAATATTTCACAATGTAACTTACACGGTAAGATATGTGCATATCTATTCTTCATTGCATTAGCTGGTGTCTCTGCTGCTTTCTTTGACTGATCATTCCCAACATCTGTCAGCTCCTGCAGAATTTACAATGTAATTTATGTTCCATGTGTACGGAAAGTTGAAAAAGACACGTTCAACCTGCCAGACAGCTGATACAGAAAGATCTCATCTTAAGTGTCTCCAATTTAATCAAAGGGAAAAATAGTACCTTAATTACTCCAAGAAAAGTCAGACCAATCAGCATTGTACTAAGAATTAATTTCAGTAATACTGCATTTTCAACCTTGCTAAAATTATTTCATAAAGTGATTTATTAGCTGACAGCAATTTTCATTTACTCCATTGCATTTGAGACAAATTCCACAAAATGTTCTACTCTTCTGTAAACCTTCATGCAAATTGAAACAGTTCATCACTACTTTTAACCACAGTGCAGCATTCTTCCCCAGAATTGAAGCGCAACAGAAGGTGCCTATTAAGTAGTGCTGACTTAAATTTTCTTGTCATAGTACCGGTAATGAAAACTTGAGTGTAATTTGGACAAAAATCTTTCTAGTGTGCACTAGTGTTCTAGTGTTTCTCTGGGTACTCCAATTTTTCCCACACTTCAGATTCCTAATAAAACTAAGAGTATGAATGTGATAAGTGAAATTAGACTGATTGCTGCACTGCTTTAACATGTTGGTGGATTTTTTTCTGTTTCGAAGTTGTGGCACTTTAAACATCATAGGTTAGTATTTGGCAGTAGGTTGACTTGTTGAAACATTACCCTAGATGCAATTTTCACTATTCACATCTATTAATCTTGTGCTCTATTCTGGAGCAGAAGGATCTCTACAGTAGCATCTGACAGCATTCTGCACCCTTCTCTACCATCTGCCCTGCATTCATGAGCTGGATGGATGTCTGGGTTTTTCACCTCATCTACTATGTAACTATGTTCATCAAGGTCTGTGTCTTTTCATACAACATTGTATCAATGCTTTTTTTCGCCAAATACATTTATCCTAAATGCCATGCTGATATTTTCATTAATTACCTGTATTAGATTTTAGCAAAGAGTTAATTCATCTAGTTACATGCTCTCACCTTAAATTCTTGTAGAAATCTATTATTTTCATCTTTCTGTTTCATATAAAAAAATTCTTGAAAACTGCACACTGGTATTGCATGAAAGAAATCTCTGGAAGTTAAAACACAGTGTTTTTATTGGTAAACATATGAACAGAATTTATACAACAAAAACAACAGATAAATGCAACACTTCTGTCTTACTGCACTTTACTGATGTGCACTCCATGGAATTTCTAGGTTCTTCCAATTTCTGTATCTGTAGTGGCCAGTGAAGAAGAAGCAGACCGTGAAATTGCGGTGGGGGCAGACTGCAGGGTCTGCTTCCTCTATAGTTGTAGAAATCCTCTACAACTATAGAGGAAGTCCCAATCCTGTCCCTGCTCCCCAGCCGCCCGTCCCGCTCCTGTCCCTGCTCCCCCGCCCGCCCCAATCCTGTCCCTGTTCCCCAGCCGCCGCCCCGCTCCTGTTCCTGCTCACCAGCCACCCCCCATGCTCCCCAGCCACCTGTCCCACTACTGTCCCCTCTCCTGTCCCCGCTCCCCAGTCTCTAACCTACCTAAAAGCGATTGTGTACTAACTGGTGGGGAAAGCAGGACATTTCATTCAGTGGCTACTTTCAGGTCTCTTGAATAAATTAAACAAAGTAAAAACCAAAATCTGCTCAATCAGATGGAAAAATACAAACACAAAGAGACCGATATTGTATATTTACCAAGTTATCTGTTCATCAATCAATGTGGACACAAAGTCACAAACCATATTTAAGTGGATTACCATTGTATCTGACACAACATTCTCTGATATTCTGAAACTCCACACTTGCATCATGTCAACACTACTAGCTAGTTAATAACAAGAGATGGCCTTACAGTTCCTACACAATTTCACCCCAGAAAAAAAGTTTAAAATGGGCACTGCCTCAGATACTCCACCACAAAAGCAAACCTTTTACACATGTTTTGAACATACAATCACTTTGGTCAGAGGCCCTTACAAGCAATTAACAAAATCCAGAAAAAAAACATTGCTAGGCGTTCTGCAATACCTTGAACCAGGGCCGCCATCAGGGGGGGACAGGGGGGACAAGCGTACCGGGCCCGGGCATGAAGGGGGGCCCGGCAGCGCTGCATTTTTTTGAAGATCCGGGCCCCCCTTACGAGCGCCCGAGCCGTACGTCTTGCCTCTTCAGTGCCGAATGCGGAAGTGCCGAAAAGCCGAAGCCGATGCGACGAAAAGACCCGAAGTCACGGAAAAAGCCGAAGTCCCGAAGTCACGAAGCGCCGAAAAGACCCGAAGTCACGAAAACAGCCGAAGCCGAAGTCCTGAAGCAGCGCAAAGACCCGAAGTCACGAAAACAGCCGAAGCCGAAGTCCTGAAGCGGTGAAAAGACCCGAAGTCACGAAAGGAGGCGAAGTTGAAGTACTGAAGCCATGAGTTCAATTCTACTGAACACCAGTTTGTGTTTTTTTTTTTTTTTAATCCCCTGGCCACCAATGTATTATTTTAATATTCTATAGGCCCCTGCCACCAATCTTTTTTTTAAAACTTTTGTTTTTGGGGCCCCAATTTTTTTTTTAACTCGTAAGGGGCCCCTTGCCACCATTGTTTTTTTTTGGGTTTTTTTTTAAAAAAAAAAAATTAATTTTCTTTTTGGTGGCCCCAAATTTTTTTAACTTGTAAGGGGGCCCCTGCCACCAGTTTTTTTTTTTTTTCAAAAAAAAATTATTTTTTTTTTAAATTTTTTTGGGGCCCCAATTTGTTTTTAACTTGTAAGGGGGCCCCTGCCACCATTTTTTTTTTTTTCAAAAAAATTTTTTTTTCTCCAAATTTTTTTTTTGGGGCCCCAATTTGTTTTTAACTTATAAGGGGGCCCCTGCCACCAATGTTTTTTTTTTTTTTCAAAAAAAAATTAATTTTTTTTAAAAATTTTTTTTGTGGCCCCAATTTGTTTTTAACTTATAAGGGGGCCCCTGCCGCCAATGTTTTTTTTTTTTTTTTCAAAAAAAAATTAATTTTTTTTAAAATTTTTTTTTGGGGCCCCAATTTGTTTTTAACTTAGAAGGGGGCCCCTGCCACCAATGTTTGTTTATTTTTTAGTTTTTTTTACATTTTTTTTTGTTGGGGCCCCAAGTTTTTTTTAACAGGGGGCCCCTGCCACCAATGTTTTAAAAAAAAAAAAATTTTAATTTTTTTTTTTTGGGGCCCCAATTTTTTTTATAAGGGGGCCCTGACCATCCATAGCTTTTTACAACTTGTGTGGGGGGGGGTTACTTTTTTAGCGCTGATGTCTGTGTGGTCTTTTAACTGCGATGTGGGCGGGATATGGGGCGGAGCTTGGTCGTCAGTGTGGGCGGTTCCCAGGGGGCCCCAAAAATTTTGTTGTACGGGGCCCCGTGATTTCTAATGGCGGCCCTGCCTTGAACTCACTGACCTCTTCACATGCCCCCTCCCTACTCGCTGTCTATAACCAGTGTCGAAACTGGCCCACCGGGATACCAGGAAAACTCCCGGTGGGCCCAGGTGTCAGTGGGCCCCCATGCTGCTAAACATTTGGACTATTTCATGGCCATTCCCCATTTCTATAAGAACAAAGAGGCTAAATAGATGGAATAATAGATTATAGTATGTAAAGAAAAGAAACTAGGAGAACAGAGGCTAAGTGAGGAGAGGAAGAATAATAGTACTGAGAGTAGGCCCCCGGACTAAGGTTTTTTGGTGGGCCCTTGGGCTAAGGTTTTTAGGTGGGCCCCTGGAGTCCCAGTCCGACACTGTCTATAACTGTGTATCCTGTACATGAATATGAACATCAGGCCCTGCTTTCTGGTGCATACAGCAGATTTTGGGATGATGCAACTCATGCCTGATAACAGCTTCCACAAAATGCCACCTGCCTATATGCTCTAATTGTCAAATCCAAAAGAATTTACAAAACAAGATTTTAAAAATGTATATAGTGTAAGTAAAGTTTTTTTTAGTTTATTTTACTCAACTAACTCAACTATACAGGGCCGCCATCAGGGGGGTACAGGGGGTACTACTGTACCGGGCCCGGGCCTGAAGGGGGGCCCGGCCGTGGTGCACTTATCAAAATAGCCGGGCCCCTCTTGAATGGCGTGAGTTATTATGCAGCCGGAGACTACACGTTTATAATGTGCAGCGAGTGCGCCAGGCGCGTGATCCCTCCCGGACATGTCCCACTGACACGCTGTTATTATATCAATGGATGATATAATGTTCTGTGTCAGTTACTGATAAAGCTCAGTGAGAGCGATTCCCTCGACTGTAAATCCCCAGAACAGTCTGACCTGCATTCTGGCCTCATGTCGGGGGAGCGGTGCTGAGTGTGTGGGTGGATCCGACTGTCACCACGGAAACACCTTTAGCTGGTGAGCTGTGGCCCTGATGGGAGGCACCGCTAGGGTGGGTATGGGGCCCTGGGATGTGTCGGATTCCATACTGTGTGCATAATGTGAGAGAACTGACAATGTTGCACTGGGGCTGCCATGGAGAGGGGAATTGTGTTATAGCTGGGGATTGTGCCTTTATTACGGTGCCAGAGATAGAGGGGGAGGTGGTTGTAAGTAGGTTTAGTGTAGTGTGAGGGGTTAGTTTACATGGGGTAATTATGTGTGGGGGGTAGTGTGTTGTTGTGTGGATTAGTGTGTTACACTGGTATTTATTGTATAGGGAAGGGGTGTCGTTTATTATTGTGGTTGGGCCTAATGTTATTTTGGGCCGAGGTTTTGTGTAGTTTTGTAATGGGGGTGTTGTGATGTAATACACGGGGAGTTCATGCGCTGTGTTGTTGTATGTGATGTGTGTTTAGTGGCTTGCAGGGTAGGGGCAGTTGTACTAGCTTTGGGTTAGTGAGCATTATTGCTATTTTAAGGGGTTAATATGCAGTATTGCAGCTGTGGGTAGGGTTGCCACCTGGCAGGTAAAAATGATGTTTGTTTTTTTAAAAAAAAACCTTTTATGGGGGGCCCTGGTGCCAATGTTTTTTTTTCTTAACTTGTAAGGGGGGCCCAATGTTTTTAAAAAAAAAACTTTTATGATCGGCCCTGGTGCCAATGCTTTTTTTTTTTAATTTATAGAGGAGCCCTGGTCACCAATTATTTGGTCCCTGACCACCAATTTTTATTAAAAAAAACTTTTATGGGGGCCCTGATGCCACTGTTTTTTTAACTTATATGGGGGCCCTGACCATCAAAAACTTTTTATAACTTGTGTGTGTGTGGGGGGGTTACCTTTTTTAGCGCTGATGTCTGTGTTTTAACTGTGGTTTGGAGTGGGCGGCATCTGGGGTGGGGCTTGGGGGCTGGAGTGGGCGGGGCCCGGGGGGGCCCAAAAATTTTTGTTGTACGGGGCCCCGTGATTTCTAATGGCGGCCCTGCAACTATACATCCCAACAGATTCGCCAGATTGTGTGAAGAAGATGGGAGTGTGAACTCTGGATTGGCAATTCTAGATGGGCCTGATCTCTCTCTCTCTAACAGCCGTATGTTTATGAATAGCATGATATCATCTGCAAATGCTATTATTTTGTATTTTGTATGTCCTATGGTGAGTACTTGGAATGTGTGGTTTTTGGCTAGGTGTCTAAGTAGTGGATCTAAGGCTATATTAAAGAAAAGAGGGAACAGAGGACAGCCTTATCTGGTGTCTTTCCTAATGGGGAATTTGGAACATGAGATCCAAAATGCTTACCTCTGTGGTGGTTGTGAGCAAATTGCCACTTTGGAGGCTCGAGTTAGAACACTAGAGCAACAAATTGCAACACTGCAGTCAATTGACAATCTTGAAAGGAGTCTCTTGTTCAATGAGCAGGACCTAGCTGGGTCAGATAGTTTGGGGGGAACAGAACAGCAGCAGGATATTGAGGCAGCTAGCTGGGTGACAGTTAGAAAATCTAAGGTGGGCAAAAGGAAAATGGAGGCTGATCCGGAGCCTATAAATCACAACAAATTTGCCAGATTGTGCGATGATGATGATGGGAGTATGAACTCTGGATTGGCAATTCTAGATGGGGCTCTCTAACAGCCGGGAGACCAGTTTCTCTAGTAGTGGTGGGGAAGAGAGCAGTGTCAGGCCTAAGCAGATTGTGATTGTAGGGGATTCAATTATTAGTAAAGTGGATAGGGTCATCAGTTTGCTGTCTTCCTGGTGCCAAGGTTCAGCATGTGGTTGATCGGGTAGACAAATTATTGGGTGGGACTGGTCATGACCCAACTGTCTTAGTACATATCAGTACTAATGATAAAATATATGGTAGATGGAAGACTTTAAAGAGTGAGTTCAAGGATCTAGGCTCTAAGATTAAGGGAAGGTCTTCCAATGTCATTTTTTCAGAAATTTTGCCCATGCCACATGCAAGTTTAGAAAGACTGTGGGAGCTTAGGGAGCTAAATGCATGGCTCAAGTCTTGGTGTAGGAAGGAAGGGTTTGGGTTCCTAGAGCACTGGGCTGATTTTTCTTTGGGGTACAACCTAAACAGTCATGAAGAATTGCACCTCAATGCAAGGGGGTCCACTGTTCTAGGGGAAAAAATGGCTAAGAGATTGAAGGAGTTTTTAAACTAGGCAAGGAGGGATGAGAAAAAGAATTATGGGGAAGCTAGGGTAGACGGGGTAGTGGGATTAGTAAGGGGTCATGGGGAAAGAGTGAGGGGGCATACTGGGCATACAAGCAAAGGAGGTCCCTCTGTTACAAAGAAAACAAACTAATACTAATTTAAGATATAATTCTCCACTAAGTAATGCAAATTTCAAAAGAAAAAGTAGCAACCTCCGCTGTATGCTGAGTTTGTCAGGTAAAATGGGAGCCCTAGAATTAATTGCTTGCTTTAAAAATTAAATGATATAATTGGTATCACTGAGACATGGTGGGATGAAAAATGTGACTGGACTGTGAATTGAAATGGTTACACTCTTTTAAGGAGGGACAGAGGAATTAAAACAGGTGGAGGAATGTGTTTGTATGTAAAGCCTGAATTAAAGCCATGCACTAAAGAAATAACCATTGCTGGCACTGGTGATGGTGTGGAATCCCTCTGGGTAGAGATTTTGACTGGGCAAAAGGTTACAAAGAAAATTATCATTGTTGTATGCTATAAACTGCCTCATATAAGTGACAAGTACAGTATGAAGCCCAGCTACTCTAACAAATAGAAGCAGCTTCACAACTAGGTCAAGTTATTACTATGGGTGACTTCAATTATCCAGACATTGACTGGGGTAATGGGGTTGCCAAGACAGAAAAAGCTAGTAGGTTTGTAAATATGTTGAATGACAACATTTTATTCCAGCTCGTTCAAGAACCTACTAGGAATCTCTCTTTTGGACCTTATGATAACTAATAATACTGAACTCATCTCTAGCATTTGTGTGGGTGAGCATTTGCAGAGGCAATTCTATAAGGGAGTAACTAAAGTGCTAAATTTCAGACATGCAAACTTTGACAGTATAAGGGCATCTCTGCAACATATTAAGTGATTTTATGAGAAGGTGAGCAGGGACCTCGATTCTAGGATGGCAGTGGATGTGATTTACTTACACCTTGCTAAAGCATTTGATACAGTGAGTGCAGAGACGTGCAATTAAACTGGTTAGAGGGATGGAAGACTTAAATTATGAGGGTAGACTGTCAGGTTATGGTTGTTTTCTCTGGAAAAAATGCGCTTGCGAGGGGACATGATTACACTTTACAAGTACATTAGAGGACATTATAGACAAATAGCAGAGGGCCTTTTTACCCATAAAGAGGATCACCGCACCAGAGGCCATCCCTTTAGAATTGAAGAAAAGAACTTTCATTTAAAGCAACGTAGGTGGTTCTTTACAGTGAGGTCAGTGAGGTTGTGGAATGCACTGCCGGGTGATGTTGTGATGGCTGATTCTGTTAATGCTTTTAAGAGTGGCTTGGATGATTTCTTGGACAGTCATAATATCAAAGGCTATTGTGATACTAAACTCTATAGTTAGTATAGATGTGGATATATATAATTAATGTGAAGGTATGGAGGGGTGTGTGTATGGATGCTGAGTTTTCATTTGGAGGGGTTGAACTTGATGGACTTTGTCTTTTTTCAACCCAATTTACCTATGTAATTATGTAACACAATGAGATAGGATTGGAATTATTACTTAGGGTGACAGGTCCCCTTTAATTCCATTGGGAATGGAACTTTGGACGCTTTGTCATCCACACTGGAGGAGATTAAACATGGGTGATAAAACGTTGCCCAGGGGTGTAACTACAGAGGAAGCAAACCCTGAGATTGTAGGGGACCCAGGGGCTTAAATTGAATTTACTGCAGGGCCCAGTAAAATCTAGTTGCACCACTACCATTGCCTTTAACAAGAATGCAGGTAGAGACTATGAAGGCAGACGTGGAAAAAAAAGCTTACCTAGATTTACAGCAAGAGGAGCTCTTAAAGCATCCAATGGGTCATTATCACACACACACAGTCACAAGCAGGCCACAATACTTTGAATGGAGGACCCTTAGGCCTATTGTCCTGTGCTTGTATTGAGCCCTCTGTGGAAAAAGGGGGATTAAATGGGAGCAGATACACACCAAAATATTGGCCGCCTTCTTCCCTTCGTCCCAGGTGTGATATAGGAAGGATTTCAGGTAGCAATAAAAGAGAATGCAAAGTGGGGAGAGATACATGATATCCCCAAACTGATAACACAACACAGGCAATCATGGGAAGCAGCTATCCTGATCTGATAGTACAGGTATGGGATCTCATATCCAGAATCCCATTATCCAAAAAGCTCCCAATTATGGGAAGACCATCTCCCATAGACTTAATTTTAATCAAATAAATCAAAATGTTTAAACTTATTTATTTTTTCTCTGTAACAATAAAACAGTGCCTTGAACAGTTCAGTGTAAAAATAAAAACTGGTTAAATGAAAAATATTTCTAATATACTTAGTTAGCCAAAAAATGTAATCTATACAGGCTGGCGTGAGAGGATGTCTAACAGAACAGAACAGAACAGACCACAACTTCCTGCTCTGCAGCTCTCTATCTCTGAGTTAGTCAGTGACTATAAGGGGAGCCACATGGGACATGTAGGGACTACAGGAAAAAGTGTTTTGGCTATTATGTTTGACATGCAGTCACTCCAGCCTTTATGCATTACATTAACTAGATTGCAATTTTTTTTATTTTGCACAGCCTATTTAAACAGTTTTTATTTTTATACTGAACAATTACTTTAATGGAAGCAAAACAATGGTATTGGAGTTTTTAACGATCCAAATTACAGAAAGACCTCTTATCCAGAAAGCCCCAGGTCCCAAGAATTCCAGATAACAAGTCTTATACCTTCCTATATTACATGCAGCTGAGAAAAACCTTATTGACCTGACCACAAAGCTGACACAAAGCGGGGTTGATGCTTTAGGATAGCAGGTTATGAATGTATGGTCAGGTCTGTGGAAACTGGATTTGGGCACCACCATGTTGAGTGCTGAGGAGAAGCTGAGCAGTCCAGGGTATGGGCACTGACCCTCAACTGACAGACATACTTGCCAGCTTCTAAGATGGATGGAAGCTGCATTTTGGAAATAGGGTGAGGGCAGTGGCGTAACTATAGAGGAAGCAGACCCCACAGATTTTTTTTATATTTAATTTTGAAATCTGACTGTACTGCAAGTTGGAGTGGTATCACCCCCCCCCCAGCAGTTTAACAACAGAACAATGGAAAGGTAACCAGATAGCAGCTCCCTAACACAAGATAATAGCTGCCTGGTAGATCTAAGAGCAGCACTCAATCGTAACATCCAGGTCCCACTGCAATACATTCAGTTACATTGACTAGGAGAAACAACAGCCTGCCAGAAAGCTGTTCCATCCGAAAGTCCTGGCTCTTTCTGAAAACACATGACCAGGCAAAATTACCTGAGATGGCTGCCTACGCACCAATATTACAACTAAAAAAATACAGGAATTCAGGAATGAAATTTTATATTGTAGAGTGGATTATTTGCAGTGTAAACAGTGTAATTTAGAAATAAAAACTACATCATAAAAATCATGACAGAATCCCTTTAACTGATAAATGAATTGATGTTGAAACTACAGTGCTAGGTTACAAATAAATAACCTAATGTGTATCTGCTGTTCCACACTGAAATATCACTATTTTTATGTGTCAAAAAATGTACTATTCACATTAATAATTGCTATACTGCCTTGGAAGAATAATTGGAACATAAAATATTGTTTTTTTCTTAATTAAAGTCAAACTTTCTTTTGAGGAAAAACAGGTATGAAGCAGGGAGATATACAACAAACAGTAGCACAGTAATTGAAGCACCTTAGAAAGATAATTACAGTACATTCAGTTTAGATGGCTTGTTTCTAAGTGCTTACCGTGACTCCATGAATGCAATTGATTGCTTCGTCCTTTCACTTTCTAAAGCAGGTTTGTTTTAAAATAAGTTGCATACAAAATTAGGTATAAAATGCAGATACAGAAGTACAAGGCAATCACCAGTTCATCTATATACTAAAATGTACAATGAACAATTGTGTGACAGTTCTTTTCAGGGTGTGGTTATCTTATACAAAACCCAGACTGACTCATCATAATTATTCCCAGTCACCTTATTCACAGGTAAAAAATTTTTCCAGACAGCTCCCCTGGGGCTCTTTGTCAGCAGCAAGCAGATTAACTCATTGTATGCCATTGAGGAGGTTCTAATACTAGTGCTACCTACTCCTGTAGTTGCCTTTGGAGCATCCCTAGAAGTAGGTGTTAGCTGAAACACTTATAAGTAATTCTGCCAGGAGTTGTAACCCAATGAGAACTCATTTAAACTAGCTTATTGGGGAAATGCTTTATCCCCCAATCTGTTAACCTTATCTTTCAGACAATTGTTAGAGTTGCCAGTGGAGGATGATTGTGGGGGTTTTGGCCTTTTATATTTAGATTACTAAGAATGGCAAGTAAAACATCTCCCTTTGTGCCATGCCCTTAACTTTATAACAAAAAAATTACAATAACTTAATCAAAGTAGAGCATGTTAATGTATATCAATTTAGGTTCAAATTTTAATGCCATTATTGTCATCTTCTTGCTATTTCTGCATTATGGAAAGAATATTTGTAATATACACAAGGTAAAGCATGCTTCCTTTCTATACTTTTAGCAATATGGGCATACTTCACTCTTGTACAATCTAGACAGAGGATTTAAAATGATGTAGCTGTAATAGCAGGACACGTTTTACAATTTTTTCCCACATTTTCATGTGGATGAGAGACTGGCACTTTATAGGTTAACATAGAGATTAGAAATGTTAGATGACAGAATTAGGTGCCTGGACAAACAGGTTTTCCCTCCCTTCCCCTACTAATCCTATTATTGCTATTCAATATTATACCATTCCATCTCTCTCTCTATGAGGCAAATTCACTAAGATTTGTAGTTGCGCCAGGCATAACTTCACTGCACTTCGCCACACTTCGCCAGGCGTAGTTTCGCCAGCGCTTCGCAAATTCACTAAAATCTGAAGTTGCGCTCAGGGGTAGCGTAAGGTTGCGAAGTTGCGCTAGCGTTGATTTGCTAAGTGAAGCGAAGTTATGCTAGCGAAGGCTAATTTGCATACGGCGCCAAATTCAAATTTCAATGGAGGAATACGTATCAGCACTACAAATGCCTAGAAAACCTTCAAAACATCAAATAAAAATTTTATTTTGCCCTACACATGTGCCCACTGTATAGGTAAGTTGCCATGAGTCAGGAAATGTAGGGGGGAAGGAGGGGAGCGCCAAAAAAATTTTCGATCTTTTTCAGCCTATCACCCATAATGTAGAAAACACGCCAGCGTTTTTTGGGACTTAGAAAAAAATTTGACTTTTTTTGAAGCAATCCCTATCTACTCTATTGCGCTTCGCCTGGTCTGAGGTGGCGAAGGAAGTCTAGCGTAAAAGGTAGTGTTCAGAACACTGCACGCGTTAGTGAATTTGCGTAGTTACGTCCGTAGTGAAACTTCGCCAGGCGTAAGGGTGCGAAGTAACACTAGCGAATCTACGCCAGCGTTCGTTAGTGAATTTGCGCAGTAACGAAAATGCCAAACGCTATCGAAGTAACGCTAGCGTTCGGCGCTTAGTGAATTTGCCCCTATGTTCCTACCAGTAACATCAAAAAATTTAATTGTTTTAAAGTAATGAAAATGGTCCCAAGCATTCTGGACAACAGGTTCCATATCTGTACCAGTAATGCCCCCACCATATATTACAAAAGGTGTGTGTATATATAATAGTGTTCCAAAGTTTAAAATCACCCATACATTTTCACGTTTTTGATAGAAAGGAAGCATTACATTATTACATCAAATACATTGAAATTCATTTAATTTTATATAACTATTCATCAGGCTTTAATTAACAAAAAAGGAGCACATCCGGCTAGAAGGTCATGGGTGGGTGGACACATGCTAAAGTTCAGCACCTGCCCGCGGCCCACAAACTTTGTGCTGAAGTCTACTTTAAGCTGCCCGACCAGCAGGCTTCAGGTCGGCCTGCACACTACTTGGCACAGACCCTTATATAGATATAGATATATATATATAGATATATATATAGATATATATATATAGATATATATAATATATATATATATAGATATATATAGATAAATATATAGATAGATATATATATATATAGATAGATATATATAGATATATATATAGATATATATAGATATATATATATAGATATATATATATATAGATATAGTCAAATACAAGAGTCCTCTGCACTCAACCCATTATCAATATATTTAAGACAGAGACATTTTGTGCATACTGCTACTGAAAAATGCCTTACCCTTTAAACAACACAGGGATTGTAGATATAGATATATATATAGATATATATATATAGATATAGATATATATAGATATAGATATATATATATATATAGATATAGATATATAGATTTATATATATATAGATAGATATATAGATAGATATATAGATAGATATATAGATAGATATATAGATAGATATATAGATAGATATAGATATATAGATAGATATAGATATATATATATAGATATATATATAGATATATATATAGATAGATAGATAGATAGATATATAGATATAGATAGATATATATATAGATATAGATAGATATATATATAGATATATATATAGATATATATATACATTCCACCATAGTGTCGGCACTCACGAAAAACGATCTTCATATGCCTGGGTGCAGAGACAATAATTTCATCTACAACAATCCAAAGGAATCCGCACTCACAGGTCTTAAATAAAATTAAAAATATTTATTAGAACAGATGACTAACGTTTCGGCCTCTCCGAGGCCTTTCTCAAAGTATTCATTGTACAGAAAACATGCCTTATATACACACAACATGGCGGGAAACAATGGCAGCTCTGACGTTTATTACTCGTCAGAACCAGAGCGACTCCAATTATACTAGATAATCACAAATCCATTGCACTACGTAATAAGATATGCATTCCAGTTAAATCTAATAATATATTTAAATTAGATACAATATTAAAACAAGTCTGAAACCATTATAAAACCAATACATCAGGGCACTGTTCCTTAATAACTATTTTGTAACAATATACTGATTATTTGTACTCAAATTTATAACTTTGTTATCAATGGCACAGATGTAACATTCTTTAAGGATGTCTAAAAGGTCCTGACTGTAACGCTTCCTGCTACTTCACTTGTTGCCCCCTGATGCTACAAACTTAGCTATGTGTACCCCTGCAGTAAAGTAGTCCTCCCACTCGCTCTAAGTAGTAAGTAGTGTGTAAACTCCATCTTCCAAGTTATGTAGAAATTAGCTAGGTGCTATTTAATAGATGCTGCCCACTCTGGTGCCCTACTGGAATTATATCATATACACCCCCTCTCGTGGCACTACTCATCGTGCATCCCTATATCTAGACCCTCATACTCAATTAATATGTGGTTAGTCCAAATCCTATGTGCTATCTGTCGTCAATACTTACTTACTGTCTATAGTCAACCTTCAAACAAAAAATAAACACATTCCCTTATTATCAGCAAGAAGTAATATCATACATTCTTGAAAAACCCAAAATGCTAAATTAGAGAAAGGTGAAAAAACAGAAAAATAAATATAAATAAAAATAGAAATAGCAATAAAATAAGCCCCCATCCAATGTTCAAGTCCTGTGATAAAGTCAATAAGCGTATAACCACACCTGTGTTCCGTGTGTACGCTCATCCAGTGTGCACCATCAGCGAGACAATAAAATAAAACATTTAGTTCATTTAGAACTTGCACCGTATATTTAAAGATAATAACAACTGTAAGATAGTAGCAGATGTCAAATATCCATACTCAGCCAGCTCATTCAATGGCATTGTAGCTGCCGGTGAGTCACTCATGGCCTATGGTCGGAGCTCCTCGGTCATGAAAAGCAATGGTTATAAAATATCACCGCCTCGCCAGCTCAATTAGCGGAGTACCCGCTGCTGATAAGTTACAGATGGCTCTTTGATGGCACTCACCATGGCGGGCATCCCTCTCTCCAAAGTTACCGGGGACCGGCGGGGAACTCATGCTGCCGTCATGGCGTTCCACAGTCAGGCTCACTGTATCACCGGTTCCGGGAATCAGACTTCACAAGGGCATCGCTACATCACAAGCAGGAGTAGACGTTCACACACCGTCGCTATTCCTTCCACTCACCAATTTCAGTCTAGCAGATGTTTATGCGGTAACTCCGGTTAATTGACTTCAGTGGTTCCAGATGGTAAGTCGGTGTAGCGGCTACATAGCGGACATCATTCTCACCACAATTACCCAGGACGGGCGTGGTACTCACACTGCCTTTATGGTGCTCCGCAGTAAGGCTCACTATATCACCGGTTCCAGGTTACCGATGAATTCAAAAGGTCAGGGAATCAACCTCACGAGGGTATCGCTGCATCTCAAGCTGGGATAGTCGTACAAACCCCCTCGCTATTCCTTCCACGCACCAATTTCAGTATCGCAGAAGTGTTTACGGCAACCCCGGTTACTTAACTTCAGTGATTCCAGGTGGTTAATTAGTGTGGTGGCTGTTCGTGTCAGGGCAAGAGTAAATCTTCAGTATATAGAAGTAAGCAGGCAAGCGTCAGTATGAGCCATAGCTTCCATCGCTAGTCGTGGTAAAAAGCACTTACATTACATGTCCTTAAATATTTGAAAAACACGGGTGCCAGGCACGAACTTTGTCCAATACATTCCACCATAGTGTCGGCACTCACGAAAAACGATCTTCATATGCCTGGGTGCAGAGACAATAATTTCATCTACAACAATCCAAAGGAATCCGCACTCACAGGTCTTAAATAAAATTAAAAATATTTATTAGAACAGATGACTAACGTTTCGGCCTCTCCGAGGCCTTTCTCAAAGTATTCATTGTACAGAAAACATGCCTTATATACACACAACATGGCGGGAAACAATGGCAGCTCTGACGTTTATTACTCGTCAGAACCAGAGCGACTCCAATTATACTAGATAATCACAAATCCATTGCACTACGTAATAAGATATGCATTCCAGTTAAATCTAATAATATATTTAAATTAGATACAATATTAAAACAAGTCTGAAACCATTATAAAACCAATACATCAGGGCACTGTTCCTTAATAACTATTTTGTAACAATATACTGATTATTTGTACTCAAATTTATAACTTTGTTATCAATGGCACAGATGTAACATTCTTTAAGGATGTCTAAAAGGTCCTGACTGTAACGCTTCCTGCTACTTCACTTGTTGCCCCCTGATGCTACAAACTTAGCTATGTGTACCCCTGCAGTAAAGTAGTCCTCCCACTCGCTCTAAGTAGTAAGTAGTGTGTAAACTCCATCTTCCAAGTTATGTAGAAATTAGCTAGGTGCTATTTAATAGATGCTGCCCGCTCTGGTGCCCTACTGGAATTATATCATATACACCCCCTCTCGTGGCACTACTCATCGTGCATCCCTATATCTAGACCCTCATACTCAATTAATATGTGGTTAGTCCAAATCCTATGTGCTATCTGTCGTCAATACTTACTTACTGTCTATAGTCAACCTTCAAACAAAAAATAAACACATTCCCTTATTATCAGCAAGAAGTAATATCATACATTCTTGAAAAACCCAAAATGCAAAATTAGAGAAAGGTGAAAAAACAGAAAAATAAATATAAATAAAAATAGAAATAGCAATAAAATAAGCCCCCATCCAATGTTCAAGTCCTGTGATAAAGTCAATAAGCGTATAACCACACCTGTGTTCCGTGTGTACGCTCATCCAGTGTGCACCATCAGCGAGACAATAAAATAAAACATTTAGTTCATTTAGAACTTGCACCGTATATTTAAAGATAATAACAACTGTAAGATAGTAGCAGATGTCAAATATCCATACTCAGCCAGCTCATTCAATGGCATTGTAGCTGCCGGTGAGTCACTCATGGCCTATGGTCGGAGCTCCTCGGTCATGAAAAGCAATGGTTATAAAATATCACCGCCTCGCCAGCTCAATTAGCGGAGTACCCGCTGCTGATAAGTTACAGATGGCTCTTTGATGGCACTCACCATGGCGGGCATCCCTCTCTCCAAAGTTACCGGGGACCGGCGGGGAACTCATGCTGCCGTCATGGCGTTCCACAGTCAGGCTCACTGTATCACCGGTTCCGGGAATCAGACTTCACAAGGGCATCGCTACATCACAAGCAGGAGTAGACGTTCACACACCGTCGCTATTCCTTCCACTCACCAATTTCAGTCTAGCAGATGTTTATGCGGTAACTCCGGTTAATTGACTTCAGTGGTTCCAGATGGTAAGTCGGTGTAGCGGCTACATAGCGGACATCATTCTCACCACAATTACCCAGGACGGGCGTGGTACTCACACTGCCTTTATGGTGCTCCGCAGTAAGGCTCACTATATCACCGGTTCCAGGTTACCGATGAATTCAAAAGGTCAGGGAATCAACCTCACGAGGGTATCGCTGCATCTCAAGCTGGGATAGTCGTGCAAACCCCCTCGCTATTCCTTCCACGCACCAATTTCAGTATCGCAGAAGTGTTTACGGCAACCCCGGTTACTTAACTTCAGTGATTCCAGGTGGTTAATTAGTGTGGTGGCTGTTCGTGTCAGGGCAAGAGTAAATCTTCAGTATATAGAAGTAAGCAGGCAAGCGTCAGTATGAGCCATAGCTTCCATCGCTAGTCGTGGTAAAAAGCACTTACATTACATGTCCTTAAATATTTGAAAAACACGGGTGCCAGGCACGAACTTTGTCCAATACATTCCACCATAGTGTCGGCACTCACGAAAAACGATCTTCATATGCCTGGGTGCAGAGACAATAATTTCATCTACAACAATCCAAAGGAATCCGCACTCACAGGTCTTAAATAAAATTAAAAATATTTATTAGAACAGATGACTAACGTTTCGGCCTCTCCGAGGCCTTTCTCAAAGTATTCATTGTACAGAAAACATGCCTTATATACACACAACATGGCGGGAAACAATGGCAGCTCTGACGTTTATTACTCGTCAGAACCAGAGCGACTCCAATTATACTAGATAATCACAAATCCATTGCACTACGTAATAAGATATGCATTCCAGTTAAATCTAATAATATATTTAAATTAGATACAATATTAAAACAAGTCTGAAACCATTATAAAACCAATACATCAGGGCATTGTTGTAGATAGATAGATAGATAGATAGATAGATAGATAGATAGATAGATAGATAGATAGATATATAGATATATATATAGATAGATATATATAGATATAGATAGATATATATATATAGATAGATATATAGATATATAGATAGATATATAGATATATAGATATATATATATAGATAGATATATAGATATATAGATATATAGATATATAGATATATATATATATAGATAGATATATAGATATATATATATATAGATAGATAGATATTGTGGGGGTTCACTCGCTGGTAGGCTGCAAAAGAGGCGACTTCACACACCAGGATCAGTTTAAGGGCTTCCTGCCCGCGTTTATTTTCCAGCGGCTGCAGAAGTTTCCCCACGCAGGGGGAAGGTAACCAAAAAACAGCAGTTTAACAGAAATATCCAGCCTCCTGGCTAACACAAAATAAATGCTTTGCTTTCTCTCCTGAAGCTGAGCAACACCAGCAGTTTGTCTCACACACATTCAGCACTGCTGCTCAGCATCAGGTGTACTAAATAGGCCTAGGGCCTCTTGAAAACCTGGCCTACGGATTTGGGAATCTGCCCCACCCTACTCTTGCGGGTTCCCAGTAAGACCAGTCCCGGATCAACAATTACAAAAACCTTGCAGAGAGACATAGTGTTTCTCTGCTAAGAGCACTACTGGTCTCACCTCAGTAACAATATCTGAGAATCCGTGGCCCAACATACATACCATCAATCACTTTTCCCCAGGAAACCTTTTTGTCACCATACCACATATCCCCCCCCTCTGCTCAAGCCCGTAGGGCTGAGCACAGTATGCCACCAATGCATGTACCCTGGAGAGAGCATCTGCATTCCCTTGCATCTTTCCAGGTCTATGTTCTACTGAGAACTTGAAATTTTGAAGGGACAAGAACCATCTGGTGACCCTGGCGTTCTTTTCCCTATTTTGGGCCATCCATTTAAGTGGGGCATGGTCAGTGACAAGTTTGAACTGCCTCCCTAACAGATAGTATCTCAAGCTCTCCAGTGCCCACTTGATGGCCAGGCACTCTCTCTCTACAATGGCATACCTGCGTTCAGCGGGGGTTAGCTTCCTGCTTAGGTATGCTACTGGGTGTTCTTCCCCATTCACTACTTGTGACAGAACAGCCCCTAACCCAACTTCAGAAGCATCAGTCTGTACAAGAAACTCTTTCTTGAAGTCAGGAGCTATCAGCACAGGGTATCTGCACAGGGATGCCTTCAAGTTTAGAAAAGCTTCCTCTGCCTCTGGGGTCCATGTAACTGTTCCAGCTTTAGTCCCTTTTGTGAGGTCAGTAAGCGGGGCTGCTAGGGTGGCAAAATTGGGGACAAACCTACTGTAATATCCCACTATCCCAAGAAAGGCCCTGACTTGCTTCTTGGATTTGGGCCGGGGCCACTCCTGAATTCCCTCAATTTTGGACACCTGTGGCTTGACTACCCCTCTTCCAATCACATACCCCAAATAACGGGCCTCTTCTAACCCCATTGCACACTTTTTGGGATTTGCTGTCAGACCCGCCTTCCAGATAGAGTCAAGGACCGCTTGTACCCGGGGCAAATGACTTTCCCAGTCTGGGCTAAAGATAACCACATCGTCCAGGTAAGCTGAAGCATATCCTTGATGTGGTTTGAGAATGCGGTCCATCATTCTCTGGAACGTTGCTGGGGCCCCATGTAAGCCAAACGGTAAGCGTTTATATTGCCACTGCCCCTCAGGAGTGGAAAACGCAGTCTTCTCTTTGGCCCCTTCAGTGAGGGGTACCTGCCAATACCCCTTGGTAAGATCTAGGGTGGTAATGTAGCAGGCCTGCCCTAGCCTTTCTATCAGTTCGTCGACCCGGGGCATTGGATATGCATCAAACTTGCTGACCTCATTTAACTTTCTGAAGTCATTGCAAAATCGGATGCTAGCATCCGGTTTTGGGACAAGGACAATGGGGCTGGACCATTCACTATGGGACTCCTCAATTACATCCAGCTCCAACATCCTTCTAATCTCCTCTGTCACTGCCTGGCGTCGTGCCTCGGGTAGCCTGTAAGGTTTAACATTGACTTTAACCCCAGGTCCAGTTATAATGTCATGTTTAATAATATCAGTAAGCCCAGGCTGGTCTGAGAATATTTGTCTATTCCGGATCAGAAACTCTTTCATCTCCTGCTTCTGACTGTTAGTGAGGGTCTCAGCCACTTTTACCTCAGGCACCTGTGGGATCTTTACCTCTACAACTGCAGGACAGGCGGACAGCGATTCCCTATCCTTCCAGGGCTTAATTAAGTTAACATGGTAGAGCTGCTCTTTTTTCCGCTTGTTTGGTTGGGACACCTTATAATTAACATCCCCTACGCGTTCTATAATCTCGTAGGGGCCTTGCCATTTGGCCAGGAACTTACTTTCCACCGTAGGAACCAGGACTAACACCCTGTCCCCAGGATGGAAAGTTCGGACACGAGCCGATCTATTATATATGCGGCTTTGAGCTTGCTGGGCCTGAAGCATATGTTCTCTCACAAGGGGCATTACTTTTGCAAGACGGTCCTGCATGTCTGCAACATGCTCTATGACACTTTTGTGTGGGGTGGCTTCAGACTCCCATGTCTCCTTTGCCACGTCCAACAGCCCTCGTGGGTGGCGGCCATACAACAACTCAAAGGGTGAAAACCCTGTAGAGGCCTGTGGGACTTCTCTAATGGCAAACATGAGATATGGAAGTAAACAATCCCAGTTCCTCCCATCTTTATCCACCACTTTTTTTAACATCCCCTTAAGGGTCTTGTTGAACCTTTCCACCAACCCGTCAGTTTGGGGATAATACACAGATGTGCGTAACTGTTTTATTTGGAGAAACCTGCACAATTCCTTCATCACCCTAGACATGAAGGGAGTCCCCTGATCTGTAAGGATCTCTTTTGGAATTCCTGTGCGGGTGAACATGTGGAACAGCTCTCGAGCTATGGTCTTTGAAGAGGTGTTCCTTAAGGGGACAGCCTCTGGATACCGAGTGGCGTAGTCCATGACTACCAAAATATACTGATGCCCCCTAGCAGATTTTATTAGTGGCCCTACCAAGTCCATGGCAATACGATCAAACGGGATTTCGATTACGGGTAAGGGAACTAATGGGCTGCGAAAATGGGGCATTGGGGCCGATTTCTGACACTCGGGGCATGATTCACAATAGTTCTTTACATCTGCATGTACCCCCAGCCAAAAGAACCTCTGTAGCATTCTGTCTTTGGTTTTCTCATACGCTAGGTGGCCACCTAGTGGATGAGAATGGGCCAGATTGAGAACTGTTCTCCTATATGGCTGTGGGACCACTAGCTGTTCCACAATCTCTCCTCGAACCTTATCCACATGGTAAAGCAAGTCATTTTGTACAGCAAGGTGGGGAAATACACAATCTACCCCAGGATTTTCGGGGTTCCCATTTTTAACCTTGACATTTTCCCAAGCTTTAGTGAGTGTTGGGTCCCTTAGCTGGGCAGTTCCGAAGTTATCCCGGGAGACCTCTAGCTCAGGCATGCTAGGTTCCTCAATGGTCTCCGCAGTTACCTCAGATTCACCAGCTAATACAGCTAAGGGAAACAACTCACTATCTTCCAACCCATCCTCGGTACCACTTACAATAACACCTGACATGGGTGGTTCTGTTTTCTCTCCCCCAGATACTCTATTGTCCTTAACAGTTTCTATAGAAGTATCCAGTTCAATAGGGTGGGGTCTCACCTCACCATGCTCAAAACTTTTCTCAGTCTCTGGAGCTTGCTCCTGGCACAGTTCACGAAATAAGGGAAAGTCTCTGCCCAAAATTACACTGTGCAAGAGTATGGGAGACACTGCCACTTCATGGCACACAGTCCCTGCGGGGGTCACAAAAGTCACTAAGGCTGTGGGGTATTTCTTACAGTCCCCATGTACACACACCACTCCTACTTGACGCTGCGTTAAAGGACAGTCCTTCAGGAGCTGTGTGTTTACCAGTGTGACTAAGCTACCTGTGTCTAATAATGCATTCACAGTGCGCTTACCAATCTGGACGACACAAGTTGGTACATCAGGATCCGCAACGAGACCTGGTCGAGCGAACAGAGACAATTTCCCCTCCGTTCCACACTCCATGGGTTCTGGATCAGCTGGGCAGTTGGCGGCAATATGTCCCCACTCTCTGCACCTCCAGCACTGGGGAGCTCCTCGGGGTCTTCCTCTTGTCGGGTCTAGACCTGGGTTACCGGGGTCCTCTGGGCTGAGCTTTTCCACTGTAGCCGACTTCTTGGATCGGTCCACTGCAGGAGTCCTCTTCGATGTGGGCACCGCCCGCGTAGTGAAGTCCTCAGCGGCAAGGTATCGCTCCACCAGTTCCACCAACTGGTCTGCTGTATTTGGGTCGGCTTGACTTACCCACCGGCGTAATTCAGGTGGAAGCGCTCTCAGGTATCGTTCCATTGTGACCCTTTCCACAATCTGAGGCGCGGAAAGAATTTCCGCCTGCAGCCAGCGTTTCACAAGGTTAATGAGATCATACATCTACATAGTAAGTAACATAGTAAGTAAGGTTGAAAAAAGACACATGTCCATCGAGTTCAACCTTTTTTTTTTTTTTGTTTATTAACTACCTATCTGCCAGTTGATCCAGAGGAAGGCAAAAAACCCATCTGAAGCCTCTCCAATTTGCCTTAGAGGGGGAAAAATTCCTTCCTGACTCCAAAATGGCAATCGGATTAGTCCCTGGATCAACTTGGACTATGAGCTATTTCCCATAACCCTGTATTCCCTTACTTGCTAAAAAGCCATCCAACCCCTTCTTAAAGCTATCTAATGTATCATCCTGTACAACTGATTCAGGGAGAGAATTCCACATCTTCACAGCTCTCACTGTAAAAAACCCCTTCCGAATATTTAGGCGGAACCTCTTTTCTTCTAATCGGAATGGGTGACCTCGTGTCAGCTGGAAAGACCTACTGGTAAATAAAGCATTAGAGAGATTGTTATATGATCCCCTTATATATTTATACATAGTCATCATATCACCCCTTAAGCGCCTCTTCTCCAGCGTGAACATCCCCAATTTGGCCAGTCTTTCCTCATAGCTAAGATTTTCAATACCTTTTACCAGCTTAGTTGCTCTTCTCTGTACCCTCTCTAATACAATAATGTCCTGTTTGAGTGATGGAGACCAAAACTGTACAGCATATTCTAGATGGGGCCTTACAAGTGCTCTATACAGTGGAAGAATGACCCCCTCCTCCCGTGACTCTATGCCCCTTTTAATACAGCTCAAGACCTTATTTGCCCTTGATGCTGCTGACTGGCATTGCTTGCTACAGCCAAGTTTATCATCTACAAGGACTCCAAGGTCCTTTTCCATAATGGATTTGCCTAGTGCAGTCCCATTTAGGGTATAAGTGGCTTGGATATTTTACATCCCAGGTGCATGACTTTACATTTATCAACATTGAATCTCATTTGCCACTTAGCTGCCCAGATTGCCAGTTTGTCAAGATCCTGTTGCAAGGATGCCACATCCTGGATGGAATTAATTGGGCTGGATAATTTTGTGTCATCTGCAAACACTGATACATTACTTACAACACCCTCCCCTAAGTCATTAATGAACAAGTTAAATAAAAGTGGACCCAATACTGAGCCCTGGGGGACCCCACTAAGAACCTTACTCCAAGTAGAGAATGTCCCATTAACAACCACCCTCTGTACCCGATCCTGTAGCCAGTTTCCTATCCATGTGCAAACGACTTCATTAAGCCCAAGAGACCTTAGTTTAGAAAGCAGTCGTTTGTGGGGCACAGTATCAAACGCTTTGGCAAAATCCAAATAGATCACATCTACTGCCCCCCCACTATCCAGAATCTTACTTACCACATCATAAAATGCAATCAAATTCGTCTGACATGACCTATCCTTCATAAAGCCATGCTGATTGTTGCTCATAATGCCATTCATTAGGACAAAATTTTGTATGTGATCCCTTAACAAGCCTTCAAATAATTTGCCCACCACAGATGTCAAGCTTACTGGCCTATAATTGCCAGGCTGAGATCGTAATCCCTTTTTAAATATTGGAATAACATCAGCTTTTCTCCAATCCATAGGCACCATACCAGATGACAGTGAATCTGAGAAAATCAGAAATAAGGGCTGGTCTAAAACTGAACTAAG